>NW_015387316.1:353501-364944 GCF_001527695.2 Protobothrops mucrosquamatus
AATATTGGTCATTATTTGAGATGATGAATACCTTGGATTATAAAACCTTACTTGACAAATGACTTTTATTATAAAGACTACCTACAAACATGTGAAATACAGGTCACATACCCAGCTATAAAATTATTTTCATCGTCTGATTTCAAAGTCCTCAACTTAACGCACCATTAAGAGAAGATGGATGAAGACCAGGAAAAGATTCTTTCCTTGTTGAAAGCAATACATAAAACCATCCTTTCAGCTTGTGACAAAATAAGATGTTACAGAAAAGAACAAGACGTCAGCTTAGATATACAAACCCAAATTCCATTACAACTAAAGAACTAACAACGCAGAAGGTAACAGAAGAAGTGGAACAATCAAACACTAAGACAGAGGACTCAATTGACCAACAAATACAGTCAATGGAATATCCAGAAAAGGGACTGACAACACTGAAAATGGAAAAGACTTTCTATACTGTATAAATCAGAAGAAATTTGAGAAGCAAGAAGAAGAACAGACTGAATGGAAGATAAACATACCAGGACAATTATGGGGATTTGGAATAATAGGGAGACGATTTAAGGAATACAAATGGGCTAGCCCTTCCAAAAAAATGGCAATGTCTTATTCCAAACAATGTATATAATAATAAAGGGAGATCTGTTTGATGATTTAAAAGCGTTGACATGGAAGGCTAGTTGGCAAAGAAAGAAAGCCAGAATAAGGCTGAAGAAAATTGGGGTTTTGATTTATCAGAGGGGGTTTCATATTACTAATTAGAGGGTCAAAGAGAGAAGTTGAGATAAGGGAAATTTTGGTCATTAAATTTAAAACATTTGGAAATTAGTTGAAAATAAGGATGCTATTTGTTTAATACTTAAAAATTAGACCCAAAAGAAAAAAAATATTATGAATATGTTTGATTTATTGATTAACTCAGACAATATATATAATGGGCTTTGATTTATTAAAGGGGATACTGTATTATTAATTAGATGATGTAAGATGGGGGGAAATAGATAACTTTTAGGAAATAGAACAAGATTATACCCAAATAGATGTTTATTTTGAATATTAGATTATGTTATGAACTGAGATAAAGGAAACTTTGGTTACCTAAAACCTAGAAATTATAAATATTAAATGTTAAATTTGAATATTGATGGAAAACTAAAAATTGGGAAAAACCAATAACAGGACATTGAAGGTAAAGATTGAATATAAAAGTAATTAAGATATGTATAAGCTAAAAAGTATTGAGAAATGTAATAATGATGTTTTTATTTAGTTGATATAATAAGAACTGTATTAGCTTAAATATGAGATAGTAGATATTAAGGGAAAAAGAGAGGAGATATTTGAGGTTGTAGTTTGAGATTTGTACTAAAGATTTTTGTATTATATTGAACTATTGATTAACCCAGCCACCACGTTGCTTTTAAATACCTAAATGTAAAATTAGAAAATTAATAAAAATATTATTTAAAAAAAGAACTTTTAAAATCATGGTTGCTGTGTGTTGCTTTCATATAATTTGATAGCAGTTTGACTTCATTCAGGGCTAGCCTTGGAACAAAGGCTGATTATCAGCAGACAGCCAGAACATGCAAAGATGAAGTTAGGAAAGCAAAGGCTCAGAATGAACAAATACTTGCAATAGAAATCAAGGATAATAAAAAAAAAAGTTTCTACTAACACATTAACAACAAGAAAAAAGTCAAGGAAACTGTAGGTCCACTAAAGAGAGAAGATGGCAAGGAAATAACAGGCAACAGAGAGAAAGCAGAACTGCTGAACTCATACTTTCCATCAGTCTTCACACAAAAAGAAACTATAGCCAACATACCAAAAAAAACTGCAAAAGACAAACTGCAAAAGACAAACTAGAATCAAAAATTAATATAAGCAAGAAAATGGCAAGAGAACACCTATCCGACCTTGAGGAGCATAAATCACCGGGACCCGACAGATTATATCCCAGAGTTCTGAAGGAGCTGGAAGATGTTATTTTACAACCATTGCACCACATCTTTCATAAATCCTGGAGCACTGGGGAAATACCTGAGGATTGGAAAAGGGCACAATGATCTGAATGCCCATGGTCAGTTTAAAGATGTAAGAGCCTTTTTTTACTCATGGTGGTTCAAATGCATATACTTTTCTTCTTGCTCTTTCAGTAAGTCAATAGATTCTTTATATGACGCCTATTAGCTTTGAAAATGATCAAGTGTGCAACTGTGGCTTGAAAACTGCTGGTCCCCACCTTACTTTTCATACAGAAATTCTGGATGGAACGTCAGGCTTTCCCATCAGTGTTTTCATATATGTTCTACCTGATAGCTTTCCTGGCTAATTCCTTGCAGAATGGGACAACCATAGATAATCAAACGAACCATATGATTTTTTGAATTGTCCTCAGATGGAATTTTAATAAGATAAATAAAAAAGTCAAAACATCTGGGTGACCACATGGGGGGAAAAAACATCTAAACTTGATAATACTTCAGTAGATCAAACACTACAGTAGAGAGTGCAAGACTTTTCCAAGAAGTTTCCAAGACATCATCAGTATGCCAGATGGCTACAAGAATCCAGGAGAAAAAAATGGAGAGAAGAATGAAATAACATGACTGATGTTATGAAACATTTTGCAGACATTCAGATCATGACCTTACATATGAAGATCTTCCATCATTTACTAGGAAGGGCAAATATCCAAGAGATTCCCCTGTGCCTATTTTTGGAGATATAGGATCTAATTTGTTTCTCTACAGAGTTTCCAATATTTTATCTAATGCCTCTACTTTAGAACAGACATGTCATGAATAACAGCTACATCTCCTCTCCACCCTTCCATTTTTTAAAAATTAAATTAACCTTAATAAGGAAGGTGTATCTATCAATCTTTTTGAACTGATTAGTTTGCTCAACATGGAATTATCGATTTCTGTTTCTCTATTTCTAATAGTTACAAGTAAAGAACACCCTTGAATATATTTACATCTTACTGCCCTCATATATATGCAATGCTGTGGATATTTGTGGATTGCCTTCTGCAGAAAACACAGGGAACAGTCTTTAATGTGTGATACTATTGGATGAGCATTTGATGTGATGCTACTGTAAAAGGCAGTTCTGGATGTAAAACAAAACAATCCGATACCTAATAAGCATTTGGTCTATTATAATTTGTGCTGTTTTTGCAAACTTCCAAGGGTGTTCTTGTCATGGAGAATGGAAAAGCCTAATTTAAATAAAATATTCTGTAAGGTGAAGGTTATCACAGTAAGAAATAGACTCGTCTACTTTTCTTCAATCAGTCACTTTTAGTTACAGACAAAAGGCGCCAAAGCAAGAATATCTAATTATATTATTTTTATCTGAAATTTCTTTTTAAGTATGGGCAAACATCTCCATCTGTTTGTACAATGGCTTAAACAAATCTGTCACTTTTTCAGATTTGATCACCTACAGTATTTTCATTCATCTGTTTGCCAAGTTTGAATTGTAGACATTTGAGTATAGGGGCAAATGTAGCTTATATTTATAATTTTATGTTTCACTTTGACCATCTGCAAAAATGGTCAGAATGAAATGTGACGAACTGAAGGAGAAATGCAATCCTTACTACAGTAAATGCAAACTGACTTTTGTTTGAGCAACAATATCAGAAAAAAAAATAAAGCAATTTTTTTTTTTACTTTGATTTAGACTTGGTTTTGAGCTTTTTGCTATTTTTATCCTTCGCACACTGGATAATTGTAAAGTTCAATAAAACATTCCTTCTTGTCTTTGCAGTAACTTTCCTATTTCTTTATTAGTAAAAATGGGGGAGGGGGAAAAAGCCAAACTTCTACCACTTGTGACAGCTCTCCAGAGAGAAACAAAAGAATTCAATTACCTCACTGTGTCTAATGCACAGTTAAATGCTACACTGAATGAACCTATTCATCAGGACGAGCCAATGTGAAAATTAGCTGGGTGACATTTGCAAATGTGAGAGGGGGGGGGAGGAGGAGGAGGAGGAGGAGGAGGAGGAGGAAGTAGCAAGCTCTTAAAATGGATCTTTGGGGGTGGGAGATTGTGAAGTGAGGCTCACCCACTTGAAATGTGATGCTTTACAAGAGTCAGATATTCAGAAGGAACATACTGTACCAGGTCTCTTACTGAAACTTTTGCCCCAGTCTAGCTTATCCATTTCTCAACAAATCCAGGCAGAATTGAAGAAGGTCATCATGTGCAAGTTGTGCTTGACTTATAACAGTTCATTTAGTAACTGTTTGTACATTGAGGACTACCTGTAGTAAATACCCATTGAGGTTTCACCTTTCTATGGACAAATTTGGCCTGCAGAAGTGAAAATATTTTTTAAAAAAACAACAACAGTGGGAGAGCAGAGGGGCAAAACAGCTACCAGATAAAGATGAGACCCTTGATTTGTTTAGATCTGTGGCTACTTTTGGAATTTGAGAGAACATATCAAGGGTTCTCCAAATGCAGAGGGAGGCAGAAGCATCCATTCATTAGAAGCAAAACCAGGAAGGAGATTATTTGCCACCTCACTTTATAGTCCAAATGCTCAATTACCTCCAGCTTTCCTTTGGTAGGTAGATTTCCAAACAAAGCTTAGACTGCAGTTATCTTCTGTCAGACTTGTGAAGTAGCCCAGATAAGAAGCACACTCAGAAGAACTAGATCTATTGTAAAGTTACATTAACTGAATCTTACAAATCTGAAAGTAATGTCTCCCCCCTCGCCTTTGTAGTGGAAGAAACTAGGGAGGGTCCCTTCTGAGATCTTTGTCATGCCCCCATTCCTTCTGCAGACTCAATCTGTCTTTTAGTTGACCATTGCCTAGTCTTCAATTCTTCCTTCTCTCTCCCACGGTCATTCCTATACACCATTGCATCTTCTGCCTGTGTTTTCTATGAATGGTTAGGGAACCTTGGTGCATCTAAAGGCATTCTTAATAATAAAGATAACCTGGAATGTGGCAACTTGCCCTCCATTTTTTTTTGTCAATTAATTCAACAAAATAAATCAGCTATTTTATTTATTTTTAATTAAATGAGTTTTCTCCTATAGGTTTTGAATGTTTAGATATCAGATAGGGCAAGAAGCCTCTCCTGAGGGAAGTGTTCATGGAGTATTTCCTATATATAGGAAAAATATAGAGAGTACACCTATAGCTGGCCTGGTCCCAATCCATGAAAAACTGTAAATGTGATTACTAACAGCTTAAATTACACTAAGAAGCACAAAGGTAGTCAATGTAGCTTGCACAGCAGAGGTGTCACATGTGCCAAGTAAGTGGTATCATTAACTGCCCATGATGTTACATTCTACACCATCGGAAACTTTTGAATATTCATCAAGGGCAGCCCTATGCATTGTAGTAGTCCAGGCTGGAGATCATGAGTGACCATGAGCAATCTCTCCCAATCCTGGAAAAGGGGTAACTGATGCATAACACAAAATTGTACAAAGGTCCACCTAGCCACAGCTTTCACTTGCTCCTTGAGCAAGAGACATGAGTCCAGGAGAACCTCAGATTGTGAACCAGGTATCTCTGAAGCAGTGCCATCCCATCCAGAACCAAGATGGGAAGTCCCCAGAATCAGAAGTCAAAAAATCCAGAACCACTTGTTCTTGTTTAGATTCTGTTGAAATCTGTTTCACCATATCCAGACCCCCACAATTTCCAGGCATTGAGACAGAATTTCCATAGCACCACTCAGATGATACGGGATTGAGATATAAAGCTGAGTAACATCAGCACCCTGATACATCACCCCAAACTTTCAGATGAACTCCCCCAGAAGTTTCATGTAGATGTTAAACTGGAGGGGAGAAAATATTGAGTTCTGTAGCTCCTCAGAAAGGAGTTCTCCCTACCTTTCACCTCTGACTGGCACTGAGCCCAGAAGATGAAGGAGAACCAGGACAACATTGTGTTGCACATCCCAAAGTCCCAGAGTAGACCCAGAAGGATACCATGATTGATGGTATAAGAAACCACTAAAAGGTCAAGAAGAGCAAAGATGGATGTACCATCCCCATCCCACTCCTGCCAGAGATCAACCAAGAATGCAATCAGTGCCTCTTGTTGCCAAACCCAGGCCTTATCCTTGAGCAAAAGCAATCAATCAACCCAATTCTTTTTTTCCCCTTAACTTTCTAAGAATAACAATCTTGCTAAGCTGGAATTGATTGGGGATATTACAGTCTGTGGGACCAGATGGGAAATGAAATATAACAGAGGCTGAGAAGACACATGGGGAACTGCTCTTAAATAAAATTTGTCTTGAGAGTTCATGGAAGTTCAGGAACAATAGAAATCACTTGTGGAAAGTGCCTAAACATAAGTTGTCTTGAGTTTCAATTGTGATTTCTATTAATTCTTATTTCAATGCTTATGTAACCTAGTCTTGTGTACTAGGTTTCTGCAAAAGAATGCTTCCTTTTTGATAAAAGGGTTTTGTCAAGCTTTTGATAGCTCTTTGCAAGATAACAGCACCATCTCCCATATCTAATGAAATTAGCTGCTGTGTTGCATCACCTAACTTCTTTGGTAATTTCAGTTTTTAGATGAGTCTCCTGTGCATGCACTGAAACCTCTTCTGATGTTCCAATCAACCACAGGAAGTGTTAGAAGAGTTCTCTACTTGTGTGCAATGCATGATGGGACTGCCAGCTGAAACTTTGATGCAGCTAATAGCATCACCTCTATACCTCGAGGAGGTTAATTGCATCACTTTTAGGGTGTGAAATACCTCACTGAGACAAATCACAGCTGTTTTGCACATCCCTGTTGTGTACTCCTCCATTTTGCATGTTACCCATCTGTAGGATTTTTAAATAGCACAAGACACCAACTTCAGGAATAAACACTTATCGGCTGTGACATTTGACAGAGAGCTTCATGGTTATTCTTGGAAGCAGAGTACATAATTATATAATAAAGATATTTGAGTTTGGTGTTCATTAATCTGGGAGTGCAATTTTACAATCTGGGAGAGCGTGCCATCTAGTAACCAAGCTTTGCAGTGGATTGCATAATGATGGGTTGGATGGAGGTTGAATTAACTTTACCTAATCCAAAACTCTGAAGGAATGATTTATTTCAAAAATGTTGATTTTGATTTATGTTGGTTTTTCTTTGCTTCAACTACACCTCATCATCCATCCAAATATTGTCAATGAAGAGTGGTTTTAATAGTACTTAAGGAAGAAGGTATTAAATGTATGTGAAGTAATTAAGATTCTGTGAACATTGCTTTTGTGTTTCAGCCTCATCTCTTTGCAAATCCCAGCATATCTGTGGGCAGCTCTTAGCAGCTCTCTCTCTGTGTTTCTGTTTATCTGTCTATCTCTCTGGATGTCAACTTCACAGCCCTAATATCTCTCCACTACCCAAAACTTTTTGTTTTTCTTATCAATAATCGTTAAGTCAATCTTGACTCCTGGATACTGAAAAAGTTCTTGGCAAGATTTTAGAAATGGTTTCTTATTGCCACTCTTCTAGGGCTGAGAGAGTGACTAGTCCAAGGTCATCCAGTTGGCTTTATTGTCCAAGATGGGAGAAGAACTCACAATCTCTTGGTTTTAGCCAAATGCCTTTATCACTACACAAAACTGTTTTTTGTATAATTCTACTTGGGTTGAAATGTTTAATGATGTCAGAAGAAATAATATTTACTTTGACTCAGTAGCATCTATGATAACATACAGTGGTCTACCTCAAATTTGTGTGCCTCTGGTGTGTTTGTATTATAAATCCTATGTTTGTGTTAGCTGGAGAATTCTGGGAACTGAGGACCTAACAAATCTGATGTCAATTTTTAGTCTTTTATTGCTGCTTGTAGTTGGGAAAAAAGTAGAATTTGATAAAATAAATATTAAAAAACATACAAACGTGTTTTGGCATTTTAGAAAAAGTATGTTTCCGGTGTCCTTTTTGCTTGAGCAAAGGAAAATTATCATTTTTAGTGGTGCCACATTATCATTTCTGGATTTTTTTTCATAGCAATGTACAGATTGATTTGCAAGGTCGAATGAAAAGGTTATGTATGAAATATACATTTCCATTTATGTAACTTTGTGAAAACAAGGCACTACTCTTTTAGGGTCATTATTTATTTTGTTGTTGTTTTTATCCCATTTTACAAGCAGACATTCTCTCAAAGATGCTCAATGCACAGTGCGAGTGAAAATGATATGCATAAATGTCAGTGAGGTGAAGAATTTAGCTCTGTGTTTACAAGCTAAAAAGCAATAAATACAAGGAAACATGCAGAGAAGAGAGATCTATTTAGTAAGGCCAGAGTTAAGATACATTCATAAACAGAATGCATCAAAAACAAATGGAAATGATCCTTTAACCTTTCTTTCCCCTCACCCTGCTTGGTCAGAAAGTCAAGGTAACTTTGTTACCCTTCCATGCCTAAGCAAAGAATTAAGTATTTGCTTCACAATCACATCTGTAGACTGATTGTCCAAAGTCACAAAGAAACACTGAAATATTTGAAAAGTGCCCTCAACCAGGTGTAGATTGATCATTTGAGTTCCCTGCTGATCTGTTTGTTTGTGCAATTGATAAGACATTGCTTTTATTACAAATAGGCAATCAAGCTTTTGGAAAAAAAAACCTCTGCTGAAATCAATCCCATTGAACATAATTTCAGACTTAATTATGCTCTGGAAAGCTTTTCCTGCATATAGTCCCATATCTGTAGATATCCATAATGTTCTACAAAAAAAATGTGCATTTGAGTAATAAGGGACTGAGCTAGGCTTTCCTGTGTTGTGCTTCTGAGTCTGGAATATGAATTCTTCTGGAAAAGATTCTTGAAGGTACTGCTGTCCCAAACAAGTTGTGGATTAATCCCAAAACAAACTTGTCAGAATGTAGAGAGCAGTTCTTTCATGTTGTCCCACTGCATCGAATGGTGCTGGGAAACTGAAGCTCAGTCCAACAGGTATCTACCATCTTCAGAAAAACTGATCTACCTATACAACACTAGATGAATCAAAGGCTTGACTTTGTATAAGGACACTTCTTGTCTTTTTAAGCCTGAGGCTTTACAACATTGCAATGGTGATGCAGAATTCTTGAGTGATCCAGAATAAAACAAATTTTAATTAAACTTCTCACAGGTGGGAAGTATTTCAGAATACTGAGAAAATTTGAAAGAATTTATTAGCAGTATTCTTCTCAGTGGGCAATGGCTACTATTTTATGCTAGATGTTTTTATTCTAGCAAGTATTGAAAAGTATTTATTTCTCTTTTAAAAAGTGTGTGTGTGTGTGTGTGTGTGTGTGTGTGTGTGTGTGTGTGAGAGAGAGAGAGAGAGAGAGAGAGAGAGAGAGAGAGAGTTCCCCAGAAACCTTCTTTTAGAACATTTTGTGCTATAAACAGGGTAGTAGTTAAGGAAAAACAAATGAGGAAGCCACACTTCTAGCAATTTATTCTTTGCTGTTTCTTATTACATGGTGTTAAGAGAATCTCATTAGTATGGATCCATATTACCCCTTCCTCCTTAGGCTTGCATGCATGGAAGCAGAAGCAGCTTTTGCATATGTCCTACTTTGAAAAGGATCAATGCTCATTTGTAACCAATAGGCTGTTTTATTTATTTAGTGCAGGAAAGACTTTGACAGCATTTCCATTGTCACAGTTAATTACATCACAACAGATGAGACTCTTCCTCTGGAATAGAAGCATAGCCTGTCTGATTTGAAGGGGAAGGAAAAGGAACCTATGATCATTAAAAGGAAAAAAAATTCTGCATGGCTTGCCTATCTTTCTAGTGCAGTGCTAACCCTGAAAGAGGGAAATTGCTTTATCTCATTTTCATTTTACAGCTAAGAGGGAAATCAGTCTCTTCTTCTCATTTTATGGAGAGGTAGACCAAGCTCAGAGAAGATAACTGGAATATATTTTATTAAGAATATGAGAAAAAAAACAATAAAAGGTAACACACTTCTTCTTTTGCTTTAAGTAGTTTTGCGTGTAGAATATTCAGAGGCAAAGAAGATAAAAATATAAAATTAATCCAAACACAGACGTCATCTGAAAATTATGCCCAACAGAAAAAATAAAAATGTCTCTGAGCAGATCACAGAATGCATTGATCTGCTTCTGTCAGCCCCAATAGATACATCAGACCTTGGAATCAACAACTCCACAGAAAGTCCAAAACTACCTTTATTGAAACTGACTGCTGTAACAGAATCTTGTGAGCCTGATTGTTCTATACATCCCCCTCCTTCTTATAATTCAGTAAATTAGGGAGGTATTTTTGTGATAGGCTTCCAAATGTTATCTGGGTGTTCTGGGCTTAAAAAATGTTTCAGCTCCGTTGCCTAGGTCATGAGTCCCACATCTCTCCATCAAGATCATCCTCCTTACTCACTATACATACCAATATAAAAGCAATTCTGATGTAAAGAAGCTCCACCTTATATAAAACACCAAAGAATTGGACTGGGGTTGTGTACCAGTACTAATCCCCAGAATGCAAAGCATTAACTAGCAGACCCTAAACAAACAAACAAACAAACAAACAGTCCTTAGCTTTTTCTTATTTTCAGAGAATAGAATAGAAATATTTATTGTCATTGTGTATCTCATGAAATTAAGTGCTGTCGACAGTGCACACTACACACAAATAAAAACCACAAGTAAAAACATACATTATATACACATATCCTTCACATTCTATTCACCATTGTGCTGCCCCTAATATTGCATTTCAATGTTGCACTATATAGTAGTATTTAATATGGATACAACTCTGGGATTAAAAACTATTTTTCAGCCTATTTGTCTTTGTTTTTATTATCCTGTACTGCCTGCCAGATAGTAATAGTTCCAAAAAAGAATGTCTAGGATGAGATGAGTCTTTAAGAACGTTTTGAGCTTTCCTAAGACAGCGGGAACTGTACAGTTCATCTGTACAGGGGCAGCCAATAATCCTCTGGGCGATGGTAATGACCCTCTGGAGCACTTTCATATCTGCTACTGTGCAGTTGGCAAACCACACACCAATGCAATAGGTTAGAATGCTCTCTATGGAGCAACAGTAGAAGGTCACCAGCAGTTTTTCATTCAGTTGTTTCCTGAGAAGTCTCAGGAAATATAATCTCTGCTGGGCCTTCTTAACAAATGCTGTAACCTGAGCAGTCCAGGTCAGGTCCTCCTTTATAGTAACACCCAGAAACCTAAAGCTCCACACGGTCTCTGCTGATGATCAGGGGCTGGATGTCTGATCTATTCCTCCTATGATCTACTATAAGATCCTTGGTGTTAGTGGTGTTGAGAACCAAATTATTGTCTCTGCACCACAAGAGCAACTGCTCCACCTCAACCCAGTAGGCAGACTCATCCCACTTGGAGATAAGCCCCACCAGTGTTGTATCATCCACAAATTTAATAATAATATTGCTAGGATGAGT
>NW_015387316.1:365226-378568 GCF_001527695.2 Protobothrops mucrosquamatus
ACTAGAACTGACAAATTGCTGTCAGCCGGCAGTCAGCAGAAGTAGCCTGCAGTACTGCATTCTAACCATTGTACCTCCAGGGCTCTTAGCACACTGTTTCTTACTTTGGCAACTTTAAGCTGTGCGGTCTTTAACTCCATTCCCCTAGTAAACTGGCTAGGGAATTCTGGGAGTCTCTGTCTCTCTCTGTCTCTGTCTCCCTATCCCTATCTCCATCTCCATCTCTATCTCGTTCTCATTTTTGTAGTCACCCATCTCAGCAAACAACTCTGGGTGTCTCACAATTCAAAAGATATATTACAGTTATTTTTTTTAAAAAATAAAACAATAAAAACAGTAAAAAAAATCCCTTAAAACAGTTAAAAAATCTCATTAAACTGTCTAGTTCAAAGCACATACAGAAGCAAGATACCTGGCCCATTAACCATATAGCCAGGAGGCAGGGCCCTTGGTGCTTGTAGCATAACCACGTTTTTAGAGCCCCACAGAAGGCCAACAGGTTGGGGCCATTCTAATCTCCAAAGGGAGGATGTTCCACAGAGCAGGGGCTGCTGCGGTTGAAGTCCACACATCTTAAAGTTGCTAAGGTTGAAAAGCTCTGCTGTAGTGGACACTGAACTTTGTGCTCTTGTGATATTTATACCTTTTTTTTAAGACAAAAGTAGGGAACATAGTGTCCCAAAATGTTTTGGACTACAACCCCTTGCTTTTAACCATCCTGATTCAGGACTGGTAGGAATTAAAATCTAAAACACCTAGAATATGCAAGGTTTCCTTAAAAAACTGACTTCATCAGGTAACTTGTACATGAATGTTCTCTCTTCAAACCAGTGCTTTTTTGTATTTAAAAAAAAAAAAAAAAGGTGCCGGAACTTACACATGTCATACAACCCGCCTTGCCTACCCTATAAGGTTCCATCCAAAAAAGGTGCTGGAACTCCTTTCTGTGCGTTCTATGACAAAAAAAGCCCTGCTTCAAACTATTGATTTACTTTTCCCTTTATACTCTTGTGCCTCTACTTTTGGATGGTGAAAGCCTGATGTGAAATCAGATGTTAAAAATACATGATTAAGAACAATGATAAATTTACCTCCCACACAAATTACTCCCTTCCTAAACCCTTCAAACTGTAAAAAGATGTGTTGGGGTGAAACCTAGAATTCCAGGTCATTTACTCTGAATTTGGGAGTTAAAAGCTAATCTATACTGAGGGCTGGGGAAGGCTGAATCTGTGGCTCTTGAAAGGATTTAAATGTAGGCTTATGTCAGAACTGGGGAAGCAGAGGAGAAAGTGAAGACCTAGAATAAGGATTATGTATGGCCATTCTACAGGGAGAACAGTGACCTTAAATTTGCCTGAGCTGTCTGTCTGTTGACCTATTACCTTGGAAAGAAAGGTGACTATTTTAAATATGTATTTCTTATCATTCAATGCACTTGAAATGAAGTAAGTATGGAGATAAGTGCCTGGAAGCTTCTCTGCAAGTGTCTCAATGGATAAGTCTTCTGGGATAATGTTATTCTGTTATTCTACCTACAGTGCTGAGCTAAAAATAGAAGAGGCAGCGTGTTACTTTCTGAAGAGGAAAGAAATGTTGAAAATAGGGCATGACTTCCCTTCATAGTAATCACACTTCTCTCATACACACACACACACACACACACACACACACCACACCATTGGCAAAGAATGCAATTTAGCCTGCAATAAAGCAATTGACGTAGACACTTCACAAGATGATATAGAATTGTAACAAAATGCCACATAATGACGCATCATTCTAAAAGACTTGGAAATAAATGTGAGCACATATTTATATTGAAGACCATTGTCAAGCGCCAGGGAAATCAGGAGATCCAGGCAGTTCAGATGGGTATAAAGATTTATTACAAGCTTAAGCTCTCTTCAAGAATCTGAACTACTAATGGTTAAAGCAATTTGGCAGTAAATAAGGAATTCACAGTGGACTGGATTTAGATCTCTTGTGGACACGAAAGGACTCATAACTGATGACGTGTTTGACTCCTTCCTTGGACTCAGCCTGATCATCTCCTACATCCATCTATGATTCATAACATGTGCCTTCATCCATTTGGTCCAGCAAAGTTCTACTGTAGTATTCCCATGTGGACATGAAAGGAGAATTCTTTGAATCAGTACTTAATCTATCTTGAATCTCTTGATCTAGAGAAGATCCATATTGCTTCATTTCTAAATAATTTATATATTGTCTCTCTTTTCTCTTCCTTCCCAGTTTAGCTTGGCTGTACCTCCTGCTATGGCAGTGAGGTTTAGAATTGTTTGAAATACATTTGTTTGGAAAGAGTCAAAATTAGACAAATAGCCATGAAACATTGGTACTTCTTATCTAAACCTGGAGCCCAGCCACTAAATATCCACAGAAGAGTTATGAAAGTACAGAAATACAGATGGTACAGAAATTGTAACTTGCTTTCTTCTCCACAGGACTTCTGTTTATGAAGATATTGCTGATGAGGAAAAAAAAGCTTTTCATGAACTATGCCAAAATCTAATTTTTCCCAGGATGAATTGTTTAATTGATTGGTGTCCAAGAATTATTGCCTGTGAAAGCTGGATTCTTTTATCCCTTTATCCCAGGTTATTCCACCTTGCTTATGGAGAACAAACTACTGCATTAACACTGAAAGAATGTTAAGGAAAGTCAAATAATAGAACAGTCTGCATTTTGGGGAAAGAATCTGAAGGTCTTGGGTTAGGAGTAATCTAGCAGCTTGCCTACCTAGAACCCAGGAAAACATAATTTATTTTTACAGTATTTTTGTAAATAATTCTTGGTGATATTGGCATATCATGTCATGCTTCATTTAGCCACCATATTACTACTTTTACTTCCAAATTTCATTAGTTGCTGTTTCTTTGAATCTCATTGACTTGGTAACTCCCAATTAAGTTAATACTGTAGGAGTAAATTGATAGCCTCAAAGCTTTCCAATTTCTTTAATTTCTGCTTCTTAATTGACTTTCTCACATCTGGCCTTGTACTTCAGTAATTATATAATAAGCTTGACCTTTCAAAATATTCCCTTTTTTGCACCAAGTACCCCCCCCCACACACACACACACACTAGATTGTCTAGGTTATAATGTACTTTTTACATAGATTCAGAAACTCACCCTCTAAGAAAAGACATTAGAAATAAAATTAATATTGAACAATATAACAAAGCAAAATATAGATCTATGGTCACTTAGTACATATTGATTTTACAGCTATATTGCAAAAGCAATGAAATCTAATGCTAGCTTAGCAAGTTGCTGAAGCTAGAATACCTCATATTTGTAATCCATTACGTTCTGTTAAATAATTTTTGTACATCAAAGTACTACATTAGAACAGCACAATGTGAGAATAGTAATGATATAACAATGATAACACAATTTAATGTATTTTAAAGCAATATAAATACTTAATATTGCATCTAATTATTTATATGAGTTCCAGTAAGATCTTACAAGTTCTAAACCCCTCCTTGGTGAGAACATAGAATCATAAGGCTGGAAGGGATCTTGGAGTCTTTTGGTCCAAACCCCTTGTCAAGGCAGGTGTTCTTATATCATCATGGACAAATGCTTGTCCAATCTTTTCTTGAAGTGATCCACAAAAATGATAATGGGTCTGGAGGCTAAATCCTATGATGAATAGCTAAGGGAATTAGGTATGTTTAGCCTAAGGAAGAGAAGGCTTAGGGGAGACATGATAGCAGTCTTCCAAAACTTGAAGGACTGTCACAGGGAAGAGGCCATTGATTTATTCTCCATAGTACCTGAAGGCAGAATAAGAAGCAGTGGGTGGAAGTTTGTCAAAGGGAGATCCAACCTGGAAATAAGAAGGAATTTCCTGACAGAGATAATGATTAGTGAACAGAAGACAGGATTACTATGAATAAAGATAAATGCAATTGAAGTAATTGCTTAATGTAATTATATAAGCACTAATAAGGAATGGATGATTATAGTATGCTTAGAGGAGTTTGCCTCTGAAGACCACTCAGAAGCTGTGTTGGTCTAGAAAGCAGCATAAATGTTTTGAGTGTCCCTCAGTTCATGTAGTAACATCTCTGCTCTGGCAACTGCACAGAATGATACTTGGCTTTCAGGTAGAATTAAAGATGATAGTTGTAATGTTTAACGCTCTTCATGTCTCATGGCCTGGCTATCTGTGGGACCACCTGTCTTCAGGTCCCATTGTTAAAATGTCATGTGATGAGGCCTTGGTGGCTTAATTTTTATGTGGTTGCTTTGAACTATGAGATAGTATTCTTCCTGAAATTGCATAGCCTGGCACTGTTGTTAATTAGGAAATCTCTGGAAATATGGCTCTTTCAGCAGGCTTTAGAACAGGGAGATTTGTGACACTGCACTGATATTGGAATCTTTTTTCTTCCTCAAACAAGCAAAAACAGTACATGTAAACCTCTGCTGTGTAAGCTGCATTGGGTGCCAGTTTGCCTCTGGGTCCAGTTCAAAGTGTTGGTTATGACTTTTACAATTCTACATGGTATGGGGCCAGGCTACCAATAGAACTTCCCCCATCATATCAGCCTATCCCACACAGTCAGGCAGGAAGGTATTGTATGTTGTAGATCCTGTCAATTAAAGAATCCTAACTGGCAGGGCCAAGGAAGAAAGCTTTCTCTGCCATTGACCACATTTCTGGAATATTCTCTCCCCCCCTCCCCCGAGGCAAGATGGATCCCTAATCTCCTGTCAAAAATATGTAAAGATCTGGCCTAGCTTGAAGGTCACAGCCATGGGGCTGATTAGTGCCCTGAAAGCCCTCGCTCTACCCTTTTAATTTTTTTATTGCCATATTTTGAATTAGTCTGGCCCTATTTTAAATTTTTATATTCAATTTTTAGGTTTTTAACATTTTATATGTTTTTGACATTTTATTTATATACCACCCAGGATCCTCTGTGAGCGAGAAGGGTGGTTTGTAAATGTAACTAACTAACTAACTAACTAACTAACTAACTAACTAACTAACTAACCAACCAACCAACCAACCAACCAACCAACCAACCAACCAACCAACCAACTATAGATTGGTAGTTCAATAGAAAGATAATTACTGTTATCTATTTGTTTTATTATTTCAATATATGTCACATAGAGTTATTTGGATGATTGAGGTGGTTTACAAATTATTGAATGAATAAACAAATACATTGCATGTGTAGTACTCCTTCAGATTTCAAAGTCAGATCTCACATGTATAGAAATTATATGATATATTGTCTTTCAAACATTTCCATGAACTTAAGGCATTTGTCAACCATTTTTTCTAATAGTCCAAAATCTTTCAATTACCAGCTCGGTGTGGTTCTTTAAAGCAAACTTTGGTTAAGACTATGATTCCTTAAAGCAAGACTTTTAAGTTCAGTTAAATTAGTCATGTGCAAATTGTCTCAGTCTGGAAACTGTTCTCTGGAACATTCTGTTCCCCTCTGGATCATATTGCATCTTCTTTGAGATGATGCTTGGATTCATTCCACCTGGATGAATGTTCTCCATGCCTAATTAAATATAGTTTTTAGTTCAAACCACAGCTTCAAATGATCTCTTCTTATCCAGAATCTTCTAGTAAACTTGATGCCTTATTCATGCTCATCTCTAAAGCATGATGCACAGCACGTGTAACACATCACTATGTGAGCTGCATTGGCTACCATTGTAACTCTGATGCAATTCAAAGGTACTGGTTGTCACCTTAAAGCACTACATGTCTTGGGACTGGATTACTTGAGGGACCATCTTTTTCCAAGAGTTTCTACCTGACCAATTCAATCTAGCAGATCATGGTGCAGATGGACATGCTGCAGATCCCATCAGCTAAAGCAGGGGTCTTCAAACTTGGCCCTTTTATGACTTGTGGACTTCAACTCCCAGAATTCCTCAGCCAGCGTGCCTGGCTGAGGAATTCTGGGAGTTGAAGTCCACAAGTCGTAAAAGGGCCAAGTTTGAAAACCCCTGAGCTAAAGAGTACTGACTGGCAGAAACTAGAAGATGGACCTCCTATGTTATAGCTCCGGATTTATGGAATATTCTCCCCTCAAAGATTAGAATGGCCCCAAACCTTCTTGGCCCTTCATAAGGTTTAAAAAATCCACTATGTACCTATTCCTGGGACTCAGAATGTGTCCCTGTTTCTTGGCTTTACCTATAGTTGGTTCGCTATCTCTGCTGCATGTATTTATTCATTTTTGGGGGGCTATTTTAATTGTTTTTAATCATTTTAACCATTTTAGAATTGTAAGTCATTCAAAGTCACTTGGCTGAGATAGTTGGCTATAGAAACTAAACAAACGAACAATTGAATAAATCAGCTGAATAAATAAATGAGTTCCATTCAAGATCCACTTAATCCAGACCTTAATAAAACCATATAATATCAAAAAAAGAACATTGGTATGAGATGCAAACAATTGTTTGGTCTTCAGTATAATGAAGAAAGAAATCCAGGCTTCTTCATTTCACTGCCTCCAGCCTTCTTCAGCCATTGCTTTTTCTCACTATTTTTATAAGCCCCTTTTCCAATATCCTGTCATTTATCTCCAACATCACTATTGGAGAATATAATCCCTCCTGAACAAAGATCTTTGCTCTTCTGGCAATTGCAACAAAATGGTTAGCTTTATCCAAAGTTTTACTAGATTGACCTAAGATTAATTGCCCTGGGCTGGTTTTATGAGGGTGAATGGGCTATAAAAAATGATAGATAGGTAAATAAATAAATTAAGCCAGGAAGCATAAACAAGGTCTTGAGTAATGCTGAAGTCACAGATCTAAAAACTGTGTTTGTTTTCAGTATTTTAAAAAAGCAGGTTCATAGAAGTACCACTAACTCTTCCCACAGAATTGTGGTTTGCTCTGAATGGTGCTATTTTCAAGTTTTTTCCCAATTTCAGCTTGATTTTTATTTATTTATTTAACCCATTGATACAGCTGACTGACTCATATACCATAACAGTTAGTAGCTAACATCCAGATAAAAATAATAATAAAAAATTGAAGCAGGAAATATCATCCATGGCCAATCACAATTGTATAACCCACATGAAATGAGCTCCTCAAATGCCCAGGAAAAGAAATAGGTTTTTATGTCTTACAAAGTTTGGGCTATATCAGTTTTAAGGGGATATCCTGTTCCATAAGGCCAGTGCCATGACAAACAAGTAATTACTTCTGGGTCCCATCAGATGACATTGTTTTATAGAGGGGATCTGGAGCATGTCCACGCTGTCAGATGTTATTAGAGGTATAGAAATGATTGGAGATAGGCTGTTTCATAAACAAATTGTTTTCATTAGAGAAAATTTTGTTTTTGTTAAGGAACAGCTCTATATGATTCCCCAAGCTCTTTCTACTTCTGCTCTTCTCTCCCCTTTTACCCCTACTTTCTGAATTCACCCAGGTTTGACCTATCCAGTGAATGAAATCATATTGGCTGGGTTCACATATCACACTAAGCATAGTATGATTTGTTTTGTATGCAAGGCTACCCAGTGTCTGGTTCAATAAATGATAATAAAATAATTGCAATTTGTTCAAACAATGTTGAATTTTAAATCCGGGCTTAGCATGATGGAAGAGTATGAGAGCACGACTCCAGATAGCTAATCAGATGTGTGTTAGGTTATCAGTGTAGACAACTAGGTGATCAGTGTAGGCAACTGAAAGGCAATGAAAGCAATGATAACTTAGAGCAAAAGGTGAGAAATTACTAAAGAGGGTTAGAAAAACACTACATAAAAGGAGACTTTTTTGTTCTTTGAGCCTAAAATAGTCAACTGGATAATATCCTCCTCCCCCTCCTCCTCCCCCCTCTTTATATTAATGGCTGAAATCCCCAATGCATTGTTTGAACCATTGATCTATACATGGCAGCTGATCCAGGTTAAAATGAAATCTGTTTTTCCTTCTTCTGCTTTTCTTGTAAAACTTGGCCCTTTTATGACTTGTGGACTTCAACTCCCAGAATTTCTCAGCTAGCGTGGCTGAGGAATTCTGGGAGTTGAAATCCACAAGTCATAAAAGTGCCAAGTTTGAAGACCCCTGATGTAGAGTCTCCGGAAAGAGTGCAGAGAAGAACACCAAAGATGATTAGGGGGCTGGAGGCTAAAACATATGAAGAATGGTTGCAAGAATAGGGTATGTCTAGTCTAGTGAAAAGAAGTACTAGGGGTGACATGATAGTGGTGTTCTAATATTTGAGGGGCAACCTCAAAGAAGAGGGGGTATTTTCCAAAGCATCAGAAGGCAAGACAAGAAACAATGAACAGAAACTAATCAAAGAGAGAAGCAACCTAGAATTAAATAGAAATTTCCTAACAGTGAGAACAATTAACCAGTGGAAAGGCTTGCCTTCAGAAGTTGTGAGTGCTCCAACACTGGAGGCTTTTATGAAGAGACTGGACAGCCATTTGTCTGAAATGAGATAGGGTCTCCTGCTTGAGCAGGGGGGTTGACTAGGAGATTTCCAAGGTCCTTTCCTACTCTGTTATTCTGATGTTTGAATCCTCAGATTAAATTTAGTCCACATATCCTTGCCTGTTTCCCTTTGCCCCAGGTACTTAAAATCAAAATTAGTTTGTAGGTATTTATGTTCCCAAGGCAGGAGAGACAAGGTGTAATTAGCGGTACAAAACTCAGGAAGCAAAAGCTCAACAGAGTGCAGGATTGCATTTTTTGTTTTTAAATCAAAGGGATATGTCATGGTTTGGTTGTTTTAACAAGAAGACCTTGTTTTGTGGAGTTCAGAGTGTTGAATGAGAAAAAATTTAGCATAGAATGAACAGAATTACATCTGATGACATTTGCATGACTTGATTTCCTTGGGCAATGGGGACCTAATCAAAAGGATTGCATCTATAATTAGCTGATTTCTACTGTTCTAATTGGGTCCAGATCCAAGATGTTTGGCTACCTAAATGCAAAGCAGAAAAAGAAACTGTCACAGGATTGTATATGGATTGTACTCCAGGTTCTGCATAGACAGAGCAAGCCTAATCAACAAGATTGTGCCACCTGTCCTTTCTTTTTAAAGAGCTGAAGATATCCCCTTTTCAAACCAATGAACAAGTGGGGACAGAGGTCATCTTCTGTTACCTTTTCTTAGGATTTATTTCATAAATTGCCCGATTCTGGGTATTTGGATGTCTGGCCACAGCATTTTCCCTCTGGGGTCCAGCAGGTGAATAATTCCAGGGAAAAGGATGACAAAGTGGGGGCACTGCCAGTGAAAAGGATATTGCAATGACAAAGAAGGGTAAGGTTGCTAAGCAACTGAGGGGAGGGAGGTGGTCTGTTTTGTTGGGTTTGTATGTTTGCCTTGCACTAATCATCGAAAAGTTACAGAAATGGTTAATTTCATTGTTCCTCTCAGCTTCTTTTTACAAATCAGACCAGAGTGCTTCACAATCAGCATAGCTGAAGAATCCTGCAGACCAGTGGTTGTCAAACGTGGTTGTACTTTGCTCCTAAATAGTAGAATGAATTTGTGCTCCCTCCCACTGAGATGTCTTAGGGATTTCTGACCCAAGTAATAACCAGGTCAACTCTACAGAGTTTTTTTCATGACCAGTCAAGGTTGGTTCAAGGTGCTGCTATCTTCCAGACTTCAGATTGAGATACTTTAGAACAGCTTGTTAAGTCACTTGATTGCTCATTCTCGATACACTTGTAATGTAATCATCAGCCCAAATCAATCCACTGCAGGATGAAGGCCTTTGCATTTGACCATAATCTAGGATGCTACCTTGAGATGTGTGTGTGTGTGTGTGTGTATGTTTGTGTGTGTGTATGCATGTATGAGAGAGAAAGAGAATGAAAAAGACAGAGAAAGGAGGAGGAGGAGGAAACTTTTGAAAAAAATGTCCAGTTATTCAAAGTACAAAGATTGTGCAAAGTGGTAGAATAAATAAAATAAACCCTTTATTATCAAAGTATAACATGTATACAGTGAAATTGGCTGAGCCTCCCTCTGTGCCCCCCCCTCACCACAAACTCATGGTGACTACAAACCCCCAACTTATTTCACCCTGTGAACTAATTGCACATCACGCCGGCCTCACGAGTCTGTCTGTCATGCATAAAGTTATAAAGTTATGTCCCATTCAGAAGCCTGATGGCCCATGGATAAAAGCTGTTCTTCAGCCTGTTGGTACGGCTGGCTATGTTTCTATATCTCCTACCCCAGTGATGGCGAACCTTTTAGAGACTGAGTGCCCAAACTGCACTCATCGTCGAGTGCCAGGTGGGTGTGGCCCATTGGGTGGGTGTGGCCCATTGGGTGGGTGTGGCCCATTGGGTGGGCATGGCTGCGGTGGTAACGGCAGACTGGGTGGGACTAAAAAGTTCAATCAATTCCAACTTTGCAAGATTTTTTTTTCCCGCGAGAAGTTGAAATTGACTGATGGAACCTTTTTTTTTTTTTGCACACGGTGGTGGAGGCCTAAAGTGAAAAGGTTTTATAAAACCCAGCTGAAGGCCTAGGACTGGGGCAATGGTGTGTGTGCCCACAGAGAGGGCTCTAAGTACCGCCTCTGGCACCCATGCCATAGGTTCGCCACCACTGTCCTACCCGATGGTAGGAGAGTAAAAAAGTACCAACCAGGGTGTGAGTCATCCCTGAGAATTTTCCTCACTCTGCCAAGGCAACGGGCCCTGGTAATGTCATCCAGTGGAGTCAGGGAACAGCCCACGATGTCTTGTGCCATGCTCACCACCCTCTGCAATACCTTCCTGTCCACGGCTGTCAGGCCAGCATACCAAACCACAATACAATATGTGAGAACGCTTTCAATAGTAGACCGGTAGAAGAAGATCATGAGTCATCGTTCTACCCCGTTCTTCCGCAAAACCCTGAGGAAGTGGAATTTCAGTTGAAGAAATTGTAGATCAACTACTCAGTTCATGCAAGAAGACTGCAGAAATGGATTATAAACAATGAGATATCACAGTCACCAAAATGATTCACTGGAACATCTATAAAAGATATCATATGGCAGTAATGAAAAATTGGTGGAAAAATAAGAGTTGAAAAAGTAGTTTAAAATGAGCAGGTTAAAATATTTTGGGATTTCCAAATACAAACTGATAAAGTCTTGGCTCATAAAACACCACATGTAACTGTGGTTGAAAAGAAGGAAGCATTGATAATTGATTTGTCAATACTATTCAATACTAGAATAGAAGAGAAGGAATTGGAGATCACAAGTTATCAAGACGTGAAACTTGAAACAGAAAGATTGTAGCATAAATTTGCTGTCGTGTACCCAGTGGTTATTGGCACACTGTGTGCCATACCAAAACTATGGTTGTTCACATAGTCAGCCAGATGTTTAGAATGAAATTGCCTTTTTTATTCACTTATTGAATCTTCCCAAAGACCTGAGATAGGCAGATGTTGTTTAATGGTGCTCAAGGTATCATTGGAGGATGTAATCTGTTCTATGTAGATCTCGCTTTTGTAATTGACCAATGATTTTGTGAGTGTTGATGGTGCTCATGTAGTGTTCCAGATGTTGTTGGAATGCACCCAAGGCACCAAATACTATTGATATTATCTTTGCTTTCTTATGCTACAGTCATTCCACTTCTCTTTGGAAGTTTTTGTATTTTGTGATTTTTTTTCCAGTTCTTTCTCTTTTCTTCTGATCTGGTCTCCAGATCCTGCAACACAACACTCTCCAGACCTTTTTGTCTTTTTTATCAACAATTGTTAGACTTGGAGTGTTATATGGCAGGCACTTGTTTGTTTGAATTTTAAAGTCCCAGAGCACTTTATCGTCTTCATTTTTATTACTTTGTCTGTTTTGTTATTCCATTTCTTGGTTGCAGGCAAATAATATTTCTTGCAGATATTCCAGTTCACCATTATCATGCTGTTGTTTGTGGTCAGTCTGTGTGATCTTGCAGCAACTAACTAGGCGAACCATATTTACTTCAGCTTCTTTGCAGAGGCGGCATTTGCTGTCTGAAATATATATATATTTCAATTCCAAGATGCATCCATTTCTCTGAATTTGCTTTTGCATCATGTGTGAATAATTTCCATCCTGTACATCTGACCTGAAAAATATTTTAAAAAGAGAAGTTTCATTCCATACAGCATTAACCTTGTGAACTCTCAAGCTTCCTCCTTCCGTTATATATTCAAGATGGACAGTATTTAATATTTATTTGTTATGTATATGTAGGGGTGTGGGTCTATACATATGTTTCATATAGTATGTTTAGGTGTGTGTCATGTATGTGTTTCACTTTGAGAGCGGGCAACTAAATTTCATTTTTGTTGTGTGCCGTTGTGCCCACAGTAAAAAAAAATGACAATAAAGGTTATCTTATCTTATGAAGTGTGAACAAATTGTGGCCAAGCCCTGTGGGCAGCCTCTTTTTTGTTCTTCCCTCTCTCCCAGGGCAGGTGAGCCCAAGATGTTGTTTGTGGCTTTAGTGTTTTTTTAATTGCTATACGGTTTGCCTCATTATAAAAAGCTGGGTGAGAAATAAAGACGAAAGAGAGGGAGAGATAGAAATGGGTCAGATCCAATTAAAGCTGAAGAGAATTAATAACACTGAATTGGCATGTTTTTATTTAGAAACCAGCACACCTTTAAAAAAATACAGGCCACATGGGGTGGGGCTCTGGGGAGAAGTAGTGTTAGCTATAAATAGGTATGGCCAAATCACTGGAAAACTGCCAAGGAGAAGACAGTTTAATTTTTAAATTACCATCTTCATTTTTTTTATCCTGTATCTTTTTTTTCGGTTAGCAAAAATAATCATGATAAGAGTACCAGGATTTTAAATAGAAACAAACTCTTTGGAATCTTCTCTCATTTGAAATGCCAGGGAAAAATGGCTACTGTGTATAGGTGCCCACAGATGGAGGAAAGGATGAAAGAAATATTGCTCTGCAATAACACTTAGACTTATATACTGGTTCATAGTGCACTCTCTAAGTGGTTTACAGAGTCAGCATATTGCCCCCAACAATCTGGGTCCTCATTTTACCGAGCTCGGAAGGATGGAAGGCTGAGTCAACCTTGAGCTGGTCAGGATCGAACTCCTGGCAGTGGAATGCAGAATTAGCCTGCAATACTGCAATTTTAACCACTGCACCACCATGGCTCTGGAAATGCCATTTCAAGTGCCAAGAAAAAATGGCTACTGTGTATATAGGTGCACACAGATGGGGGCAAGGAGATGCAAAGGATGAAAAAAATGTTGCACTGATGGATACAAGCCCTTACACACTTATGAAAGGACAGAGCTTGCATCAGAACAGAACAAGAGTG
>NW_015387316.1:381005-382194 GCF_001527695.2 Protobothrops mucrosquamatus
GAGGCAAATTAAGGAAAACTAGACTATATTTTCTATCATAGTCTTTTGTATTTCATTAGTTTAATTTGCTAAATTAACTAACAAAAGCAAAAAGGATAACATAGAAGAGACTAATATGAGAAATTAATATGGCTTCAAATTTTATTTATTTATTTATTTGTTTGTTTATTTATTTTAATTTATTTAACAAATCTGTAAGGTCTCTGACAACTGGCACACGACCCTGGGCATTTTACCAAATTAAAAATCCACTTTACAACAATCCATAAACCTCTCTGCCCCTTGTGGCAGCAACAAACAGAACCACACCAACACTTCATGAGCTCCATATCAACCCAGGTTATCTATCATGCATGATACTGTATCAGCCATGTCTTCAGATCCTTCTGAAAAAGTTGGAAGAGGGAAAAGCAAGCTGGGAGAATGACACTAATAAGAAAAAGGGGTCTAGAAAATGATCTTATAAGCCGCATAATTCCCAAAAGTTTAAACATTTGTTCTGAAGTCTTATTTCTTGCCTCTTTGTCAAATGTATTGACTGGAATGTTAGGAAACAACACTCACCATTAACTCACTGCTGAAAATCAGGTGTAGATTTTTCTTTCCATTGGCAATTCTTTTAGCCAACCCCCATGCCTTAAAAAAAAAAAAAAGGCTTCCAGTGGGCTACCTGATGGTTCTGGTCTGGGTCTAGTCTTCTTCACCATCTTCATAAATGACTCATACAAAATAATGAAACAGATGTCCAGCAAATTTGCAGATGAAACTAAGCTGGTCGAAGTGGCTGAGCAAGATTTCTTTCACTTGCAAAAACAGATTCGGGATTCACAAAGTTCTTTTTTAAAAAAACAGTTTTATTAATTTTCTGTTATTACAAGTCATACGTGCTTAGTAAACAATGTGTTGTCTGGGTTTATTTGTTACTCAGTAATACATATTAACTTCCTCAATATAGATCTGTCCAATACTACACAATCCAATGTTTTCTTAATCCTCTCTTCTTCCAATGGTATTCTCATTTTCCCATCACTAAGCAAATACAAATCTTACTATTAATACATGCAAAGTTAAATATACACATCCTTGTCATAATTTTCTAGCATTATACATAATAAAAATAGTATCAGTTTGTAACATCTCTTCCATTCATGTCTTAGTTGTATTTGCAATTAAAGTCCCCTTGTTAAGT
>NW_015387316.1:384567-395595 GCF_001527695.2 Protobothrops mucrosquamatus
ATCCTCTCTTCTTCCAATGGTATTCTCATTTTCCCATCACTAAGCAAATACAAATCTTACTATTAATACATGCAAAGTTAAATATACACATCCTTGTCATAATTTTCTAGCATTATACATAATAAAAATAGTATCAGTTTGTAACATCTCTTCCATTCATGTCTTAGTTGTATTTGCAATTAAAGTCCCCTTGTTAAGTCAATATCCTGTTTTTCCAGCTCTTGTTTAGCTTTAATTTCCCCTCAGTATTCAAAGTATCTTTATCAGTTATAATTTTCTCAATGTTCGTTACATTTGGGTGACCAAAGGCTCCGCTTATATATACCATCCTAGTATTTTCATATTTCCCCTATCATGAAGAAGTGTGTTATCCTAAATATAAATCATATCTTTCTAATTATAAAAAATCTTTTGGTATCGAGAAGTTATCTGTTCTTTTAGCCATATTCGAACATAGGTGTCCCATCTGGTAAGTCAGATCTTCTATTTTCTTCAGTCTAACTCTGGCTTTCTTCCTTTGCCAAATAACTTTCCAAGTCAATATATTTAAGTCACCAAAGGATTCTTCCTCTGTTTTTATGGATATTGTCTGAAATAGGAAAGACAGTCTGGGTAGAGTATTTTTGAGGGGGAGTTCAACCCATTTATATTCATTAAACAACTCCCACTTTCCTTCTCTTTCAGTTTCTCTTTTCATTTCTTGATTTCCAGTTTCTAGCATTTCACCTAGCAGTTCTATAATCCATTCAATAAGATCTTCTTCCCTATCCTCAGGTATATTTTGAGGTTTTAAGAAATAGGATATCTTTTCCATTTCTGGTATTATGGTTAAGTCTTCCAGATTTTTATTTGCATGTGACAGTCTGTAATTTCCTTCCTTTATATCCTCCATCTTTGGGTCAATTTCCTCTGATTTTTCTTCTGTTTTCTGACTTGCTTGTTCATTCTTTATAGTCATTTTCTGAGGGTTTACTAGTTGTAGGTTTAAGTTAAAGACTTGCTCATTTATATTGTCAAACCTCTTTTTAGTCTCATAATAGTTTCTTCTTGAGTCTTCTTTATGTGAGATAATTGCCTCTTGAATTGTTTGCAGCATAGACTGCATTTCCTTCTGAAAAATAATGGCTTTTTCTGGTTGGAGCGACACTCCTACAGTTCCCTGATATGCCAGGCTTGGGGTTTCAGAGGAAGATATTGGGGATGGTTTTTTTCCCCACTTTTAGGTATGAAACACCCATTTTGTTACCCCCTTCCAGATATACTATTGTATTCCCCAAGTATTGGCCTTAACTGACACAACCAATCTTAAAACCAATAGAGCAATACAGCAGTATCTCATAAAGTTCTTATGGTCTTTATGTGTAGCTTTTATAATCCACTAGGTCCCAAAAAAGAGGTCCACCACTAAAGGTAATATTTTGTAACAGTTCTTCTGTTCAGAAGTTCAAAACCAATGTTTGTAATCCAAAATGTTCAACCACCCTTAAAAACAGTCCATAAGTCTCTCTCAGACAAAAGTAGCCAAAGATCAAATTTTCTGTTCATTCCAAATAGTTCTTAAAATTAAAAGTCAGAGTTCAGTCAATATTTGTAATCCAGGAAGGTCAGCAGTTTTCAGAACAATTATAGCTCCCACCTTGTAGAAAATAGCCTAAAATGTTTTTCTCCATTGCAGCTGCTCTCTGTTGAACTCAGAGTCACCAAACATCAAAGAAGCTCAGTAGTTATCTAAGTCTGGGCATTCTGCCAAATTCACACCAGCCATAACAACTATGGTGCTATACTCTATTCCACCACTACATATAATTAAATATCCATTTAACGCAATAAAAAAATTTTTAGGCCAATATCACTATTAAATATAGATTACGAAATCTTCACCTCAATAATGGCAGAAAGACTAAAGAAATTTTTGATCGAATTTATACATACAGACCAAATTGGTTTCCTACCTAAAATACAGATAAAAAATAATGTAAGAATGATTCTTGATGTGTTAGAGTACTATGAAATTCATTCAGGGAAACAGATGGCTTTAATATCCCTTGATGCACAGAAAGTGTTTGACAATGTAAACTGGCAATTTATGTTTCAGCAATTTGCAGAAATGGACTTCGGGAAAAAACTTTATAAATGTAATCAAAACAATTTATTGTAAACAAACAGCCAAAATAATTGTAAATGGAGATCTTACAGAAAACTTCAATATTAAAAAGGGCACAAGACAGGGATGCCCACTGTCCCCATTACCATTTATACTAACATTGGAAGTACTGAATAGAAACATTAGACAAGATATAGAAATTAAAGGACTGGAGATAATAATAATAATAATAATAATAATAATAATAATAATAATAATAATAATAATAATAACAACAACAACAACAACAACAATAACAACAACAACAACAACAACAACAACAACAACAACAACAACTTGGAAGGGACCTTGGAGGTCATCTAGTCCAACCCCCTGCTCAGGCAGGAAACCCTATACCATTTCAGACAAATGGCTATCCAGTCTCTTCTTAAAAACTTCCAGTGTTGGAGCATTCACCGCTTCTGGAGGCAGGTTGTTCCACTGGTTAATTGTTCTAACTGTCAGGAAGTTTCTCCTTAGTTCTAGGTTGCTTCTCTCCTTGATTAGTTTCCACCCGTTGCTTCTTGTCCTGCCTTTAGGCGCCTTGGAAAATAGCTTGACTTCCTCTTCTTTGTGGCAGCCCCTGAGATATTGGAACACTACTATCATGTCCCCCCTCATCCTTCTCTTCATTAAACTAGACATATCGAATTCCAGCAGCCTTTCCTTATATGCTTTAGCCTCCAGTCCCCTAATCATCTTTGTTGCTCTTCTCTGTACTCTTTCTAGAGTCTCAACATCTTTTTTACATTTTGTTGACCAAAACTGGATGCAGTATTCCAAGTGTGGCCTTACCAAGGCATTGTAAAGTGGTATTAATACTTCACGTGATCTTGATTCTATCCCTCTGTTAATGCAGCCTAGCACTGTGTTGGCCTTTTTGGTAGCTGCAGCACATTGCTGGCTCATATTTAAGTGATTGTCCACTAGGACTCCGAGGTCCCTCTCACAGTTACTATTTTGAGCAAGGTACCCCCTATACTATACCTGTACATTTGGTTTTTCTTGCCTAAATGTAGAACGTTCCTTTTTTTACCATTGAATTTCATTTTGTTAGATAGCACCCAGTGTTCAAGTCTATCCAGATCCTCCTGTATCCTAAGCCTGTCTTCTGGAGTGTTGGCTATTCCTGCCAGCTTGGTCTCATCTGCAAATTTGATGATTTCCCCATCTATCCCCTCGTCCAAATCGTTGATGAAGATGTTGAAGAGCACTGGGCCCAGAACAGAGCCCTGGGGCACCCCACTACACACTTCCCTCCATGTAGATGCGGTTCCATTGAGGACCACACACTGAGTACGGCCGGTCAGCCAGCTACGGATCCATCTGGTGGTGAGGCTGTCTAACCCACATTTTTCTGTCTTATCAAGTAGTAGGTTGTGATCTACTTTATCAAATGCCTTACTGAAGTCCAAGTAAATTATATCCAAAGCATTCCTCTGATCCACTAATTTTGTCACTTGGTCAAAGAATGTAATAAGGTTTGTCTGGCATGATCTGTTTTTGACAAACCCATGTTGGCTTTTAGTAATGACTTTGTTTGCCTCTAGGTGTTCACTGATTCGTTGTTTGATTATCTTTTCCAGAATCTTCCCAGGTATTGAGGTCAGGCTGATAGGTCTGTAATTTCCTGGGTCCATTTTTTTTTCCTTTTTTGAAGATAGGAACTACATCAGCTCTTTTCCAGTCCTCTGGTAGTTCCCCTGTGCTCCAGGATCTTTGAAAAATATAGTTCAATGGTTCTGAGATCACATCTGCCAGTTCCTTGAGAACCCTGGGGTGTAATCCATCTGGTCCTGGTGATTTGAACTCATCTAGGCTGGACAGGTGCTCACTTACCGTTTTCTTGCCTATCTTCACTTGTGTTTCTATTCTGTTTTTTATGGCACTATTTTTGGTAGGTTGGTCTGTTTTTTCCCTTTGTGTAAAGACAGATGCAAAAAACGAGTTAAATAGTTCTGCTTTCTCCCTGTTGCTTGTCACCTTCTTGCCACTTTCCCCCACTAATGGACCAATCATTTCTTTCACTTTTTTCTTGTTTTTTACATGTTGAAAGAAGCTTTTTTTTTTATTTTTTTGACTTTGGTCGCAAGCCTTAGTTCATTTTGAGCCTTAGCTTTCCTCACTTCATCTTTGCAGGCTCGGGCTATTTTCTTAGTTATGTGATAAACTAAGTCAGATAAAAGATGAAAAATATAAACTACAAGCATTTGCAGATGATTTGGTTTTTATATTGGAAGATCCATTGGAAACAAGCGCCAAACATCTGGAGAAAATAGAAAAAAATGGAGAAGTGGCAGGGTTGATAAAAAAAAGAGAAAAGACTAAAGTGCTAACAAAGAATCTAACAGAAAAACAAAAAAAATCAACTAATAAAAACATCTTCAAATAGTTAAAAAAGTTAAATATTTGAGAATTTATCTAACAGCAAGATGTGTCACAATAAAAGAAGATAACTGTGTAAGACTGCTAAATCAAATAAAATTGGATTTGGAAAAGTGGAAAAACCTCCAACTTTCAGTGTTGGGGAGAATAGCAACAGTGAAAATGAATATCTTACCAAAAATACTTTTTTATTTCAAATGATTCCTGTAAGGCTGGGAAAAGACTTTTTTGATGAACTGAATACAATAATATTGAAACTTATCTTGCAAGGAAAAAAAGTTAGAATTAAAGTGAAAATGCTACAAGAAGTGAAAGAAAGTGGAGGATTTGGACTGCCGGACTGGAGGTTATACTACCAAGCATCTATTCTAACATGGTTTAAAGAATGGATAATGCTTAGAGATAAAGACTATTGTACCTATAGGGGCATGACCTACAAATTGGCTGTTATGCCTTTCTGTGGTATGGGAAGAATAAAATACAAAGATACTTTCAAAACCATTTTATAAGGAATGCACTTCTTTCAGAATGGGAAAAAATAAAAGAAAAAATTTATATTAAGATACCTGAATGGCTTTCAACAATGAAAGCTTTTGCTTACCCAAATTTAATTAACTACGATAAAGTTGTGACTTATAAAGATATTTTGGACAATGAAGGAAAATTGAAAGACAGACAAGTTCTACAAGAACAAGGTATTGATCTAGCATGGTGGCCATATCTGCAAATCCAAACGAGATATGAAAAAGATGTTAAAACAATGGGATTTTATAAAGAACAGACAGAATTTGCTCAGATACTGCTAAAACAGATGAAAAGTTGATTAAGAAATGCTATAGATTTCTGTTAAACTTAAAGATGGAGGAAGAACAAGCAAAAGAAACAATGAAAACATGGGCAAAGAACTTTGGATATAATATAGAATTAAAAGATTGGCAAAAGTTATGGGAAAGAAATATTAAATTAACTAAAGCAGTGCCATATAAAGAAAACTTATATAAAATGTTTTACAGATGGCATATGACACCAGTGGGATTAGCAAATATGTTTAAAAATACTTCAAATAACTGTTGGAAATGCAAACAAAGACCAGGTACTTATTATCATATCTGGTGGACAGGCCCTAAAGCAAAAAGATTTTGGGTTAAACTACATTTATGGTTGGAGAAAATGACTAAAAAACAAATAGACTCTAAATCAGAATTATTTTTGTTAGGACTAAAAGGAGCTAATTATGAGAAAGATTGCAGTTATTTAATACCACACATACTAACGGCAGCAAGAATTGTATTTGCCCAACATTGGAAAAATAAAAACTTACCAGCTGAAGGAGTACTAATTAAGAAAATTTTAGAGTGTGCAGAAATGGATAGATTGACTTTAAACATAAGAGAGAAAGAAGACTCAGTGTACTTCAGAACATGGGATAATTTCTATCAATGGCTAGAAAGATGAATTAGAGAGAAAGGAATGTGATATGTAATTTTGAATATATATTAGCAAGAAGAAGGCTATTGAGTGATTAATTAACATATTGTCTATGATAATTAACTATTATCTGTTATTGTTTGTTAAATACATGAACCCAGACGTTATGCTGTTTGCTAAATATTGAGAATGTTATTTGGAAAAACCCCAACCCTAACCCTAACCTTAATCCTAACCCTAACCAAAATCCCAACCCCAACCCCGACCCCATCTTATTCTTAACCCCATAAAAACTAATAAAATCTATACAAAAAAAGAGAAATAAAACACCACTTCCATTTTTCTGGAAGGGTGGGGCTTCTCATGTTCGGAGAGGGTTTTTTTTTGCTTCTTGGGAATTTGTCTTTTCCAGGAAATCCAGTTGCAAAAAGTAAAGAAAGGATCAATATTCTCACCCAGTTCCAAGAATGCTGTTTACGATCTGCTAATTAATGCTTTCTTTGTTGTCAGTGGCTTGGACTGGCCACAGGATTGCCGCCAGTCTTTCACCTGCTGGTTTGGAGGGCTTTTCTCAGATCAAACAGATTGACCGCCATCTCTCCATGATTGACGAGAGTCCCCTCCTTCTTCATTGCCTCTCCAGGGCGACTTTAGACCCCTTTAGGGCCCCTGGCAGGGCAAAACCAGCCGTGGGGGAGCAGAGCTCCATTTTCCCTCAGCTGCAGCACCATGAAGCAAACCGGAAGTCAGGATTCACAAAGTTCTTAGTAGACTTGAATATTGGGCTCTATCCAACAAAGTTCAGTTCAATTATAAGAAATTGATATTTATTGATTTATTTATCAAATTTCAAAACTCCCCTCTCCCTCACAGAGGGTCTGTGGCTGGTGTACCAATCAAATATAAAAACATAAAAACAGTACATAAAAGTTAAAAAGAGCCAAAGATGTTTAAAATTCAATATTTAAAAGGGAAGGGCTTTCAGGATGCCAAGCAGCCCCATGTCTGTATGCTCTTCTGTGAGTCCCAAATAAGGCCACAGAACTATGTTTTTATACCTGTCCAAAAAGCCAGGAGAGTAGGGACTCACTTGTGGGGAGGGTTAAAATGTTCCAAAGGATGGGGGCAATGGCAAAGAAGGCTGTCTTCCTGAACCCTACCAGTTGAAATTCTTTAGCTGATGGGATCTGCAACATACCTTCCTTGCCTTACCAGTGGGAACTAGGTAGGGGGGGAAAGCAGCATGGATACAGGTTAGGTAATAATTGGCATATCAATAGTTGTGAGAAGGAGTTAGGTATGCTAGTAGACCATAGCTTAATGAGCCAGCAATGCAGTGTAGCAGTCAAAAGAGACAAATATTTGGCTGTATCAACAGAGGCATAATGTTGATACCATGGAAAATAATACTTCCATTCTAGTCTGCACTGATCAGACTTCATCTGTCAACCCATGATTGTTGTGCTAGGTTTGCCACCAGCCATTTTGTGAAGTTCGCAGATGAGACAACAGTAGTGCGCCTTATTCATGATGACAATGAGGATGCTTACTGCAAGGAGGTTGAGGGTTTGGTGAACTGATGTAAGGAAAACAGCCTAGTTTTAAATACTGGAAAAACCAAAGAGATCATGGTTGATTTCAGAAAAGGCAGGCATAGCCACACTTCTCTGTGCATTAATGATTCACCTTTGGAGATGGTTACCAGCATCAAATTCCTGGGTGTGCAGTTAACAAGTAGGCTGGCTTGGTCATTCTACAGCGAGACACTGGTGAAGCGGGCACAGCTTGAATACGGCCATCCACAAGTTTTATCTCTGTGGAAATAGAAGTTTATTCTTCTAAGATAGTCCTGCCAACATAAACTGGGAGCTCAGTTCAGTTCTCAGTGACCTGAATAGCAGCTCCAAGCTAAGCAATCTGGTATGTAGTCTTGGACCAAGCCTTACTTTGAAAATCTGCATGTCTGTGGCAGGATTAAGTCTCTTGACCTGAGCAAATCAGGGCCAGGTTCATGTTTATAGGCACCATTTCAAATGCTTGCTGATTCACACAACCTTAGGCCATCAGTGCCAAGGCTGGATTTCAAATGCCACATTTTCTGTTTCAGTTTCTACCACCTGCTTATCTCTGGGGTGCTGGGTGGCTCTGTGTGCCAGCTGCTTCTGCTGCCTTTGCTAACCAGCTAACACACATAATCAACTAATTGCAACTCTGTTGAAAATGAGTCCTGCTGGCAATTCAGGAATGGCCAATGATCAAAGACTGCATTAAATAAAGCCAGGGCAATGGCCGTCCTTTAGTGTCATGCCAACCCTGTTGTCCCGAAAAGCAAGTTGAAAATTAAGAGCTTATTTTTAAGCATTTTAAAAAGGTTTATTTCAGTGTTGGAGCAGAACACCTTCTATTCTGGTTCAATCCAATTTATGTTTTTTGCCGGACAATCCAGAAGCTGTTTTCTCTGCCTTTGAAATATGTGGAACAATTTCTTTAATGCAGTTAAAGCTTTGAAAGTATCCGGCCGAAACTTGGCAAGGTCAATGATCTTTAAAAGATTACCATCCCAGTTATTTCCATCTGATTCTGCCAAAAACAAAGCTGCTGCAGGCATTTTAATGCTGCCCCATTATAGCCTGTGAACACTGCATCACAAATCTTGAATTGGCTTAAAATAAATCTATTTCCCCTCTAATCTCAAATGGTGGACTCAAATCAAACCCTTTCCAGCTCTTGAATCTCCATTTGAATTAGAGGTCTAATTTGCATAGGTCTAATGGCACATTTTAAAAGCAGGCAGCAAATCGGGTCTTCAAACTTGGCCCTTTTATGACTTGTGGACTTCAACTCCCAGAATTCCTCAGCCAGGCACGCTTGAAGTCCACAAGTCATAAAAGGGCCAAGTTTGAAGACCCCTGCAGCAAATGGTTCTTTCCTGGAATTCTTGTTAACTAATAATATCTCTAACTTGGGCCATCTGACCCAAGAAAGAAGTGGGAGGGAGACTTAGAATGGAGGAGTCAGCAGCATTCTAAGCCACTGCCCAACTGGATAATTGAATTGAAACAATTCTCTTTGATTTTGGAGTCTTATTTTGCTGACAGGGTCCAGAACCTCTGCATTTTTTCATTTTGTTTTTCAACATATCATTGGGTTGGAAAAATAGTTCGGAATGTGACACCTTTAGAATTCTGATTGAATTCTGAAATGCACAAGGTTTTTTTGAAGAGTGAATGTGAGAGTGCTTGCTACATGCTTTCTAGATATTATTATGGTCCCTCATTAATCTAGAACTTGGTTGTTATAAATCAAATTTATTTTTCCAATCCCCAAGTCAGCACAGAATGCAGATTGAAATAGGAAGTAGACAGGGCTTTGAACTGAGAGTTGAATTGTATTTGTTTTTATAAGGCTGCAGTGAAAACTTCATTCTGTTCTGAATATCCCACCTCCCATCTGTTTCCTTATGTCTCAACTTCTTTTATGGAGCATTTCCCTTCCCTACTACTGTTGCCAAATGTACTGAGAAAGGGGAGGGGGGAAACAGATGTAATGAAACGATGTAAATTAATGAAGTAAAAATAAATTGAAACACAAATTATTGTATTTCATTCCTCCTGCATATAGTATTCCCTAGATGTCAATTTATTTTTGCAGCAACTAGTATGTGATGGGCTAAACAAAAAGAATACATTCACAAAGACATACAGTGAGTTTTGTGGCTAAATTGTTATTAAGGTGCACTTAAATACGGATCCCATCTTCATTAGCAGCTTTGCTTTCTGTTTATGTAACATTCTGCCCTGAACAAATCAAGTCACAACTCAGTAAAATAGAATAAAATTAGGATGTAATGTTTATGTAACCATTTTGGCTCAACTGCTGCATTTTAACATGGGAAATGACATTGCCAAATTACTTTACCTAAATATTCATGAAATATGCAATATGTTTTCCTGTAAACGCACATATTAAGAGAACTAATGTTTACTACTTAGGCTAAAATATCAGGCTACTAGAAAAGAAAAAAAAGGGTACGTTTCTTGCAGCCAGCATTACATTTGTCTCACATTTGTGGAAATCAGGCAAAATCTTGTAGCTACTTCAGTTCTGGCATTATACATAAAAATAAATGCACAATCTCAGGAAGAAGGAATACAACTTCATTCAAAAAAAGAATAAAATTTTAGAGGAGATAGCAGGAAATTTGTGTGCAGAATCATGGACAGAGTTCAGTTTCCTAGTCCTTTAATAATCCTTTGCCTGACAACCACTCTTTAGGGCAGGGGTTTTCAAACTTGGCCCTTTTATGACTTGTGGACTTCAACTCCCAGAATTCCTCAGCCAGCCTGCCTGGCTGAGGAATTCTGGGAGTTGAAGTCCACAAGTCATAAAAAGGCCAAGTTTGAAGACCCCTGCTTTAGGGATTCCTCCAATTACCATTATTTGTTCCAGGAGTGGGGAAATTCTTGGATAAATTGCAGAACAATTGAAGGATGGGGAGGTCTCAGCTACAATGCTTTCCAGGCAATTGAACCAAGAAAACACAATATTCGGTATAACAATTAAAATATATATATCCTTGTCAAATATCAAGAAATTATGTGGACATAAAGCACCTTTGATTGCTTAATAACACCCAGGTTATAGCCATATCGATGGGGATAAGATACTTTAGTTTGTACCACGTCCCTGATCGTGGTCATTCAACACCTGGAGAGCTAGTTAGGTGCTACAAAATCTAGAGTGATTCCTACATGAGTACTCTGGCTAAGGGTCACTTACACAAAGCCTGTATCTTGCAGCTCAGTGCAAATGCTGGCTGGATAGAAATCTTGGCTCATGTGGGAGCCAATAGATAAGATTATAAGCACTATTTCAAGTCCTTTTTTTAAAAAAAAAAGTCCATTCATTCAGATGAAATTGACATTCCTGCAAACATTCACATTCAGCATTCTTCAGGGAAAAGATGTAATTTGATTACTATCTTGTCGTGTTCACATGCATGTTCTAGTTTTATGATGCCTGAAAATGGCTTTGGTCTGATGAAGAGGGGGATGAATCAAGGAAGAACTCTA
>NW_015387316.1:396533-422810 GCF_001527695.2 Protobothrops mucrosquamatus
TGATCTGAGCACATAACAGGCAATCATGGCCAGTTTGGGATTTTGATTATCTGATAACAAACTGCTAAAAACCTCACCCGAAGCCTTGTCTTCATCATATATGTTCTGCTTTGCTAACAAGTCATTTGACAAATTTCCCTTTTGATCAGAAAGTTATGAATAGAGGAGCTGCTTGGCATTGAATCAAGTAAATATTTGGACCAAAGCACGAGATTGGAGATTGTCAAATATTGTGTACAGTAATGTGGATTTGGCAGCTGGCATGGAAGCAATCCCAAGGAAAGACTTTTGGAACATGCCTAGCTTTGCGTAGGTTGGAGATTGCATCTGTCTTAAATCAAACATGGCAGACTGCCTCCAGGTGGTGAGGAAAATCACCCTGTGCACTGAACCATGGATCAGAAAGGGCTATTTAGGTGTGGAGATGAGTCTTCTGCTTTGTGTGGCAATCAAATTTGATGTAGCCAGGGCAGGGAGGTTTTTTCCAATTTCTTCCAAGCACATCTAGTGAAGAGAATCCTGCACTTCCCTTGATCTTTGCTTCCACTTTCAAACTGTCTGGTGAGGAATCCCCCCCCCCCAACTTTCAGTCAGAATCTGCTTTCCCAGTACCTTATCAAGAACAGATTTGGCATTTTTGTGTGATATCTGTTCCAGTATTTGAAGAGAATTCTCATATCTCTCTTCAAATCTCTCTTTACAAAGAGAAACATAGATTCCCCAATTGTCCTTCTTGCCTTTTTCTGAACCTGTTCAAAATTCTTCCTGTGGTATGGTTCCCAGAACTGGATATAATATTTATCATCGGGCGGGGTCAGATCAAAGGAAAACAAACTAGAACTACTATATGCCATGATCTGGAAACTATATTTGTTGATGCTTTCTACAACTGCATTTACATTTTTTGCAGCTGTATCGTATTGCTGACTCATACTGAATTTTCAATTAACTACTCTTCCAAGTTTTTTATCATAGATATGACTCCCAGCCTGTGCATTTGATTTAGATTATGCAAGAGAAACACATTTTTTTACTCCATTGCTCCTTCTACAGGTTAAAAAGTTAAAAAGTTCCTATTTAGAGCTGAAACATAGGATCTCTATACGACATGTCTCCTAACAAACTAAGAATGACTGAAATAATATATTTTAGATACTCTGGAGATTTAGGCACCATATACTAAGCAAACTCAATAGAAAATCAGCCCTCGTGTCAATCATATGACATGCTTCTGATAAAACTAGATTACTCTTCATTGGGGCAATGCATGGACGATGCCACAATTAGGCTATTTTTTGACTAGAAGTAACATTTTTTAAAATACTTCCTTTGTTTAGTAATATCCTTCCTGTTTCTTCTGCTGAATGGAGTTTTGGATTGGTGACCCAAATTTCAATCCAAGTGACACCATTATGAATTGTGGCAATATTCTACATAGCTTTAACAGGGGTTTTGTATATTATAATACAATGCAATATAATATAATGTAATACTCTACTCATAATAAGGGAGAGCCAATTTGGTCTATTGGTTGAGGGAGCAGGCTAGAAACCAAGAGTTCAAGTCTGGCCTTAGCCATAAAAGCAATGGGTGACCTTGGGCCAATTACTCTCTCTCAGCCCAACTTACCTCACAGGGTTGTTGTGGGGAAAATAGGAGGAAGAAAAAGTATTAGATATGTTGTCCAGCTTGAATTGTTTGTAAAAATAAAAAGGCAGGATATAAAATAAATAAATAAGTAAACAGCATATCTATTTTTCTGTGTGGAAAAATACATAGGCCATACAGTCTTTTACCACTCCTTTCTAGTGGTAAAAGACTGTATGACCTGAAAAATGATAGAAATTATCTGAGAAAGCTTCTAGGTCACACCTCACAGCTGATAATATCACAGAGAGAGTAGTATACTTTGTGGTCCTTCCTGATATCTCATTGTTTCCAGACTCTACATTTTGGCTAAATTTGAATGACATGCTAGACTAGACTAAATTTGGGTTGCATAGTTTGTAATACCGCATGCTGTGGGAATTCTGCCATTGTCTTAATTTACTATGAGAACCAGACTTTTATGTTAAGCCAAAGTAGTTTATCTGCATAGAGACTGCATGTTCTTGGAAGACTGCAGTTACAGCTTGTTATGTGATTTGGGTGCTCCAGACTCTGTTTCATGCCTCAGAAGTAATATCTTGGAAAAAATATGAGATTAAAATTATGAGAGGAGTATGTTCTAATTAATATCAGCAAAATAACAAGCGTCCCTATAGTTTTTTGGGGGGAGGTGGTAGTGAGGGGCAGCTCACAATACATTGACTCAATCACCTAAGGATAGGAGATCCCTGGATAATTTGAATGTAATATCCCTGCAAGCCAATTTCAAAACCTTATTGATGATGGAGTCTGGGAGGGAGTGAGTACAGATTTAGCTTTCTTAAAACTTTCAAGAGACAACCTAATTCATTAGTCCCCTTAATGGAAGTGGCACATGGACAGACAGATTACCTGGCTGACCTTGGCTTTTGTAAATTCAATTTGAACGCATTAGTTATAAAATTGTAGATCCCACAATCATTAGGCAGATGACATGAGTTTGTTGTACCATTCAGTCCCCGTCTGTAAGAATCCTTCTCTTGCCATGTGATTTGCTCTAGCATCCAAGCGTGAATTAAGCATACTGTCCATTGATTAGAAAAACATCCATGTTTCAAAAACAACTTTCCCTCATGCATAGATGCAGAGGAAGAACAAGGAAACTAAGATACCTGCCCTTGCTGTAGGTTAATGAACCTACTTATAGGAAGATTCTGCCTTTAATTTGAAGGTTGTCTTCAATTTTGTTTGGTAGAGCTGGTGAAATTCAGCTCTTGAATGCCTGAAAGCATTTTTCCTTTGCAACAAGTCAAAAATAAAATTAAAAGCCTGCTTGATACCCTCCTCAGTTTGGCTTGGTGACATTCCCTGTGGTTAGACTGTTCCACTCCAAAGCAGGTATACGGAAATGATGGAATCTGACGGTTTGCATTTGGTCTGGTACTTGCTGCTGGGAAATTCAGGATAGAAAGGGATGTTTCTATTTGTATTAGTCTAATGGGAAATCATGAGACAGAGTAATCTGCCCTAGGGCTTATGGTTTTATTTCTGAGGAGATTTCTTAAGGCCCTGTCACATAAGCTGCCATTCTTTAGCATATAATTCTGCAAATCACCAATTATAATAAATCATGACTTACTGATTCAGTCCAAATTGTCTTGATTCAGAAAACACAACAAGTCCCAGGATACCATAATACTGTATGTCCAGGTGTGATCTTTATGCAAAGATGGCAACATGCATGTTCCATAAGGAGAAGGGAGGGCAAATGAGGAAATGATGTTGCATGACAACATCATAACACAAATGCTGTGTCTTAGCTGGTTACATGAAATGTGGGGATGCAAATACACACACACACACACATATATGAAATGTGGGGATACAATTATATATAGCCAAGACACAGCATTTGTGTTATGATGTTGTCATGCAACATCATTTCCTCATATATATAATTAGTTATTTATATAACTAATTCTATTCTTCAAAGATTTCCTTTAATGTTTCCGATGTTATAAAGTTTTGTCTGATTCTGTAAGTCCCAGTATTAACTAGCATCAAGAACAGGCTTATGTTTTTCCCCTTCTTCTTAGAACCTTTTGTGTCCAGTTTCTTAAATCGTAATGTTATTTACCTTTGTTATGGGTTAGATTTAACTGAAGTCTGAGAAATTGAGAAGGTTGCAAATCACTGAAAGATGATAGATTATTTATTATTTTTTATATATTTTTTATCCTGCATTTATTATTTTTTATAAATAACTCAGGGTGATTAACATACCTAATATTTCTTCTTCCTATTTTCCCCACAACAACAACAACCCTGTGAGATCAGTTGGGCTAAGATATGTATAGTTTTCTCTCTCCAATGTTTGCCTAGCAATTAACATGAATGCAAGAATCCTACACTTCAAACAATCTTTTTACCAAAATTTTGCCTCTTTGCAAGAATTAAAAAGGGTCTACATTATTTCTGTCAAATTACATTAGACACGTTGGAGAAAATGTGGAAGGAAATATTACCATTGCATTAATCCAGACCTAAAGCTGCAAAAAATGAAAAGAGGGAGATTTTCTCCCTTAACTGGTTTTCTCCGGTTCCTTACCAAATAGCAGCTCCATAATGAAAGTTAATGGCTAATTGTATTGTGTTAATTAAACTGAAAATGTCATACGACAGCTTGAAGAGGTCCAGATATTATATAAGGTTTAATCCATCATCTTTATGGGTTCTGGAAACTGGAACAGAGAAATGAGCATTTTCATCATTACTTTTTTTTTACAATTGATTTGTTGATCTTACAATAGAATAAAAAACCCAAGGACTGTATAATTAAGCAAACCCTTAGCATATTGGTGGCAATAAAATTTGCATGATCCCTATTTGATACAGTTGCTATTTCATCCATGGTTCTATTAACAGTGAAAAAAAGATATACAGCTTAATTACCACTGGTGGTATTTAACTTTTACACTTTCATTTTATGCTTGGATTTATACTCCACCATAATCAAATGACTGTTAGCAGCTTACAATGAAGACAACAAAATGACAATTTAAACATCTACATAGAACATCAACCTAACCAACAATAAATAAAAGAGAAAAAAAGAATAAAATTGGCATAGTAAATTAAGTCAACAAAATCATGAAATATGTGCTCTGGAATAATTCAGTTTTTAATTGCTTCTTAAAGATCAGTAGGAATGGGGCTAGTTTGATCTCCATAGGAGCCATTTCCTATAGCAGTACTATCTAAGTTCAGCTCTCTTCACTTCCTGGAAGGGTGGAACCTCTAGCAGCTCAGCCCTACAAGAGCTAATAGGTTGGGATGACATAATTGGGAGAATGAGGTCCCATAGATAGCCAAGTACTAAACCCTAAGCCATTAAGGACTTTATAGTGTAGAGCTTGCAGAATTGATGTCATTTGATGTTCCCAGAGTTGAGAGTTTATAATTACATAGACTGCTGCATTCTGGACTAGTTGTAGTTTCCAAATACTCTTCAAGGGCAGTCCCATGTAAGGAACATTGTAGTCATCCAATTGTCATGGTTCCGATAAATGAAGCCAGTTAAAAGAACTTCAAGGCGAGAAATTTGTCCTTAAGAACATTTTATTTGGAAACAAGATATCGGCACTTACATAGTTGAACCCAAAACTGAAAGTTCCCTGCCCTGATACAAAGTTATAACTTGCAATTCCCACCCCAAACCAAGCTGTCACACATCACATTCCCCAATTACAAATAAGTACGGGCTTTTCTCCCCCACCCTCTTACCGCCAAAATTCTTTACTCACAACAACCTTGATTATAACCTCAGCTGCAATTGTTATGACTAACTAAGAACGCTCATACCTCTCCCTCCCCCCTTATTCTGTCTACATGAAAAATCCGCAACTACAGAGTGGAACGTTACAATGAACAACAAAAATAAAATGGCTACAGTTTCTACTGTTGTCACAACGCTGACACCAATTGGATGGTGATGGCATGAGTTACTGCAGCTAGGTGCTCTTGCATCAAGTAGAATCTCAGTTGCTGTATCTGCTCAAGTTAGGTCAAGTCTGCCTGCTCTCCTAGTAAGAACTATGGGTTCAGAAGCATCCTAAAATTGCAAACCTGCTCTTTCAAGGGAGGTTCCTGCCCATCAAGAGGTAAAGTTGAGATTAACAGAGAACCCATTTGTATGAACAGCATCTATTTGCTGCAGACCCATTCTGGGTTGGCCCCTGCAACATTACCATGGGACATGTATATTCACCTTCATTCATGAATATCCAATTGCCACTATGATGTGAGGAACCTTCTACAATTGTTGGAAAAAAATTGTACTATGTTCTGGAGTGAATCAAAGACCTGTTTTGATGGATAGCTTTCATGTGCTGGTGATTTGAGCTGAAACTGAGATCTGATTAATTATTAATTAATACAACAATAACATTTAGAAGTTGTTCAATTCCAGAATGACTCTGGGCAACTTACATTTAAAAAAATAGAGATAGTCCTTGACTTATGACCATTTGTTCAGCAATTATTCAAAGTTATGACAATGCTGGAAAAAGTTAGATTTCATAAGCAATGGACTGACGCTATTTATTGTATTATTACATTTATCCCTCTTTTCTTCCAGAAGTTCAGGCTGGTGCACCTGGTTCATCCTACTGTCATATCTTTTATTATTACAACATCTCTGTGGCGGTGAGATTAGCTGTTAGGTAGAAACTGATTGGAAATCATCCACTGGACTGAATGGTTTGAACTTGTTTCTTTCCATTCAGTTGTAGTTCCTTTAATTATGATACCATCCTCGCTTCACATCAAGATGCGTATGTACAACTGTACAACAGGATGCTCTCCTTTTTTTCCACTATGCAGTAGCAGCAGATCATGGGAATAGTGATTGTAGTGACTGAGTTGCCACGCTGAAAAATGGAAGACAGTTTTACATACTCTTGAAGTCACAGCTTCTACCAAGAAAATCAAATCTCAGATGCATACTAGGCAAGATTAATGGGCCCATATTTCAAGTGTATGACAGAATCTCCTGCCATTTCTTGATTTAAAACTTAGCTATTCCCATTCCTTCTCTCTCTCTCTTTAGATTTTTCGGCATGACTTCTGTATTGTATGTTCTATTTAGCAGTGCCTATTATAGATGCTTGCTGGTTTCAATATCATTGGGTCCCTTGGGTGGTTGGGAAGGAAGGAAGGAAGGAAGGAAGGAAGGAAGGAAGGAAGGAAGGACTGCTCTGCAATTTTCCTGATTTCAGTTTTAGAGAAATTACCTATAAAATGCTGCTTGCAAGATAATTTGGACTTGCAGTGTTTCAATGAATATAAACTCTTTATTTTTCTAGTGGGATTTTATTCGTTAGCGCAAGGGGTAAGCCACCTTATCCTCTGCAGGGATTGTTTGGACTTCAATTCCCATCAGCCTCAGCCAGCACTGCTCATAGTAAAGGCTTATGGCAATCATAGTCCAGTGATTTGGAGAACACCAAGTTGCCTATCCCTAAATGATGATTAATGATCTCTCCTGGGTTGTGGGTTGTGCTTGATAATTATAAGAAGAATTTTAAATTTCTATATTGTTTTCTGTTGAACTGATCCGGTAGCGCTTTTTCAGTCTAACAAAAGGCAGAGCTTTGGTAGACTAAACTGATGTAGTTCTTAAATTGGGATGAAATGGGGGGGGGGGGAAACAGGGGAAGTGATATGCTGGTTATTAAAATCCCAGTTACATTTCAGATCAATTTCACATACTTGATCAATAAACAATTATGTTAAAAACTTGTTATGTTGTCAAGACATTCTGAGATAGTAGGTCTGAGGAAGTGCTTTGACGGTTTGGGTCTGTGAGGCTCAAAATGTTGTCTCTGATGAGATAATAATTAAAAACTGTTGGTTACGCAGACTTAATTCTATCAAACTAAGGGCCTCTGATATTCCTTTTGGCTGCACTTAGTTAAATTAGGTCTCCAGTTATTTCCAGAAGTGTATATTTCCTTAGTTCTTTGTCCATTTCTTTTTCTTTCTGGGGCTGAACAAACATTCCTAATTAATCACAAAAGCATAAAGAAACTAATAGCTAATTAGATCTTGGTCTTGAACCCCCAACACTGTTAGCTGCAGGATGATCTAATTTTGACCCAGGAAAGCTGACAGCAAACCATCTATTAAGTTAGAGAAAAGGAGGGTGAACACATTTTGTCTCTTAGTTATTTTCACATTTGTACGGCTGTTCAGGATTTCTTCAGCTGATGAATATTAAAAACTTATGACCTGTGACATATGGTGCAAGTAAATTTACTCTGGAAAAAAAGAATTAGAGTGGATTATTTCACAAGAAGATGTGAGATGTGGGGTCTTTTATCATCCATAAAAGGCTGTTTTGTTTTGATTCTTCTTTAATGGGTATGATGAGGTGGTTGGTTTATTGGCATTGTTCTACATAATTACTGTTGTGCAGAATTGTCAGGCCAGTTGTTTTGCAGCATCTTATTAAGGTGTGATTTCCTCTGCACAGGCTGGAATTGCCTAAGACCAGCTGATCATAAGCCAAGAAAAAGATTAAGTCTTCTCTTTCTCTTGGCAAAACCAAATCTCGCCTGTATCAGTTAGTTTGTGGTGATTTTTTTGATTTCGGAGATAATTGTTTTTGTATCCTGGAATGCAGCTGAAGGAGCAGGATGAGAAGATCCAGTGCCAGGCATCTTATATGCTCTTCTATTTTGATCTGCATGAGTGCTTTATTTTGAACCAGTGAAGCACACCGTTCGCACGTTTAAGACACCAACAGGCGCCTTAGGCTCAGCAGAATGACCAGTTAGTTTATGGAGTTTCATGATTTCTTTTTTTAAAAGACAAAAATATCAAGATGATTTCAAGGTCGGGCATGGCAAGCTTGATAAAAGTACCCAGATATTCCTGTCTGCTAATGTGGAATGTATTGTGGAATTAAATGCAGGACCCAAAGCAAATAATCAATGCAGCTGAAGGAGCTTACTGCAATGTTTATTGGATAGCATGTGCTGATGAGACTTCCTCCAATGAAGGGATCCACTCATATTTATACATTCAGAAATGCAGGAAAGACTCATGCATAAGTAATCGATAATGTAACCATGCATACTCGTTATATTTTATTTATTAAGAAAAGTTATGTGGCTGTCCATCTCACCCATAGTGGCTTATAGAAATAAAACCCCAAAACAAAATAAACCCCCACCCACCTGACAACAAAAAAACAAACATCAAACCAACTCTTGATGGGCTCCATATCACCCTGGAATCCCCAGGCCTGTAGGCAAAATTATGCCTTTAGGGCAGGCATGTCAACTGCCGAGCCACGGGCCAGATGCGTCACTCTGAAACCGTGCCCACCCCATTGCCATCAGTGGGGAAAAAGTCACCGCGATACGTTGCGTGACATCATATGATGTTGTGAGTTTGACATGCCTACTTTAGGGCTTTTCAAAAGAGTATCAAAGTCAGGTCACTCTTATTTCCAGAGGGATGATGTTCCATAGGGAGGGAGCCACCATAGAGAAGGCTCTTCTTCTTGGTCCCACCAGATGGACCTTCCTAAGAGAGGGGACCTATCTATTCATAGGTAAAAAGATCTCAATTTACTGTAGGTAATGCACCTGTTTTCCTTCAGAAACTAAAAAGGGAGGACTACAGCAACAAAATGGAGGGAAACATCTCCCATAAATCAAGAAGAGGGAGCAATTTGGGAATGCTAAACACCTACAGAAAAACATTTCTTATTGTAGATCTGGGTGGTTGTTCTAATAAGATAATAGACGGTGGCCTTTTCTCTCCGTGTATCAACTTGATTTAATCGATTGCATTCATCTTAAGAACTGATTTTCCCCACAATACCAGCGTTAGCTCTCTAGGACAGTGGTGAGGGAAAGATATTTTGCAGATGCTCAAGGGTTTGCTTCTCTTGTTGAGTTTGCTGGGGAGGACTGCAAAGATTCAGGTTACCTGTTTCTTGAGTTTTGAATTTACTGAAGCAGAGTGAAGAGGCTAGGAAGCTCTTTGATGTTCTCTTCAAATATCTTTTGGCTGAGGGGGAGCTTTCAAGCCACAAAAATTGGGGACCGTTGTCTTAGTATTAAGCAGTGGCCAAAGGGATACAATAGTAGTGAGAGACTGAGGGAGGGAAGGTAAGAGGGAGAGAAGGAGAGAGACAGAGCAAGCATATAAAAGAATATTTGTATTGAAAGGCTGATCTGTGGAATCCTTGGTGCTTTGAGTTGAGTTGTTTGCTTTTAGATATTTCAGATGTTACTCAACTAGGTAACATCATCAGTGCTGGGTAATGAAACATCTGCAAGCAAACAACCAAGCTCAGAGAATACCAAAAACTCACAGAGGGAGGAAAACTCACATGGAATGAGAACTAGGAAGAATTTTCTGCTGTATGTGAAAAGAGACTGGACCAGAAAATAAGTTATCTCTTCTCCTGCTGTTCACAAGATGTGTTGCATCTCAGTCATATCCAATTAGCCGCTTGCTACAGTAACTGGAAAGGGTTAGAAGTGTAAGGGAGTACTTTATACTACATCAAATTGGAGAAAAGCAGGGCAGAAATGGGAGTTGTAGTCCAAATAATCCATTCAGCAGCTTTGTGGAAGATCTCCAGCTAGTTCAGGAATTCTGGGAGTTGAAGTCCACAAGTCATAAAAGGGGCATAGTTCCCCATCCCTGTCCTAGAAGTTGGTAGAGCAAGGAATTTTGGCAGTTAAACATACTCACTGAGGAATTCTGGGAGGACGTCAACAGGTCCTAAAGTTGTTGAGGTTGAGAAACATCGATCTAGACAAATCAGTCAAATCTATGGTTCTACAGATAGTTCTTGACTTACAACTGGGTTAGGGTTATGATGGACTTACCTTGGGGATACCTGTGACCCAGATTTGAAGTTTTTATGGTTGTCTTCTCCACCATGTTCATTGACCAAACTTAAGGCACTTGGCAACATGGCCACATTTCCAGCAGTTTGCAGCATCCTGTAATAACATAAGCAAGTTTTTTACAACAATTTTGCCAAAACCCCACACTTTCAATTTTTGGCAAAATAATGCCCAAAACAAACTGTTACTTCTCTTAACAAACACAATGTTTGTATAATGGCTGTGGATTCACTTAACGGCTGCAGTTATTCACTTAATGGCCACACAGGTTGGTCATGTGACTGACTCATTTTTCGACTGTCACAACCTATGACCATGATGGGCAGGCTCCATTAGGTCATAATTTGAGGATTATCTGTACAATGTGACTTTCTCGCTGCCACTGTCTTGCAATAGCTTTATTTACTCGTGGGAATAGAAACTGCACAGTCTGAGTTTTCTGGGAATAAAGAGTAGTGCAAGGGTCTTCAAACTTGGCAACTTTAAGACTTGTGGACTTCAACTCCCAGAATTCCTGAACCAGCTGGAGATCTTCCACAAAGCTGCTGAATGGATTATTTGGACTACAACTCCCATTTCTGCCCTGCTTTTCTCCAATTTGGTGTAATATAAAGTACTGGCTGAAGAATTCTGGGAGTTGAAGTCCAAAAGTCTTAAAGTTGCCAAGTTTGAAAACCCCTGATGTAGTGCATGGCTACGGTATCTCACCTGGCATTCAATCATGACTGGCTTCTTTCAGGAGGAACTATATTAAAGAGAATTTGCAGGTGTAGGAAGAAAATGACATTTAACACTATGCTGTTATGTGAGATCTTCTGAACCATTAAAGGAGAGGAGGCTGGTGGGGAGAGTTGAGAGTCGCAACAGTAACTCAGCCTAATACTCTTGATTGGGGAACATGCCTTTGATCTTTACTCTTTTCTGACTGAACCATTTGTCTCAATCAATTGCACTGCATACTTTTAAACTGCAGAAAGAAAGGTTTAGGTTAAGATGTCAGAAAGAATTCATCTTCCCAAAAGTAGCCAGAAAAGAAGGTGTCTGTGTATGGAGCAGGGAATAATAGATACAGCAATATCTTTATTTCTGTGACATCTTCATGCGGGGTATGTGACTGGATCGGTGATGTGATTTGTCACTGAGTATAATCGCTTGATGTGCCAAACTCGGGGCAGAAATATTAGCTTAAAATTCTGCACTGCAGCCTTGAGCGCTACATGGAAAATCCAGCTGCCATAACTAAGTTTGAGGGTGTTCTTATTACAAGCAGCTGCCTTCCATATGCTCAGCTCTTCTTTAATGCAGAGGCAGGCAACATCTGCTGGGGGAGTACCGTAAGTAAGTATACAAGTCTTGGAAGACTATGGGTAGGGCTAAAATAAAGCAGAACAAAACAGAATAACAGAGTTGGAAGGGACGTTGGAGGACTTCTAGTCCAGCCCCCTGCTCAGGCAGGAGACCCTACACCAGGGGTCTTCAAACTTGGCCCTTTTATGACTTGTGGACCAACTCCCAGAATTCCTCAGCCAGGCATGCTGGCTGAGGAATTCTGGGAGTTGAAGTCCACAAGTCATAAAAGGCTAAGTTTGAAGACCCCTGTCCTACACCATTTCAGACAAATGGTTGTGCAATCTCTTCTTAAAAACTTCCCAGTGTTGGAGCAGCCACAGCTTCTGGAGGCACTGATTAAACAAGAGACAGGTTTTAAATATGTAATATTTATAAATGTACACTTTTAAATTGTCCAGCCATCTCAGTTCCCTGAGCAGATTGGCTTTTTTTAATGCAATATTATACAATTCAGTATAAAAATAGCATGCCATTGAAAACCACAGGAATTATATTGAAAACAGCAGGTTAAAAATCATAAACCAGCTAAAGTGGTTTCCTAAAATGCATGGGAAAATAAGGCTTTCATCTGGAAAGGACAAAACATACTCAGCTAGTCTCTCAGAGCAAGACATTTCACAGCTAGGATCTGAAAAGACCCTTAATTTGTTGTCACCCACTTTGCCTTACTGGATGGAAGCATCTGGAGAAAAGCCTCTGTTTGAGATCTTAAGAGATTGGGTAAGTAAATTTAATCTATTTGAATCTACTGAAATCGATGGCTAGCTGGATGCTTCCAAGGCCAGAAAAAAATCAGTACAATTTCACCTAGTGGCATTCTCATATATGCTGATTTATTGTTACCAATAAAGGAAAATATTTGTAGCTCAGGGGTGAAATGAGGGGTCTTTGGTGCTTGCTGAACTTGGTTGTTTTCTTGCAGATGTTTCATTACCCAGCTAGATAACATTACTCTTTAAGCACTGAAGATGTTACTTAGTTGGGTAATGAAACGTCTGCAAGAAAACAACCAAGCTCAGCAAGCACCAAAGATCCCTTGTTTCATTGTTACCCAGTTTTTCCTTTGGATTGACAATAGTTATATACATTTAAACAACTCTACAGTGTTTTTTTAATCAAACAAAATATTTGAAACACTGAGGTCATTTTAGAAGATAAACAGCTCAGTTTCTTGGTCTTTCTGAAGTTTATATAATAGTTACTGTGAAAATGCAGTAATTAAATCTACCCTAGCCTAAGGCTTCTGTTGTAGTTATGATTTTAGGCTGTCTAAATGTTGTTAAGATTGCCTGTCTAGATAATTTATATAAAATAATGATATTGCAAAGATACACATACTCCATAATTCTGCACAAAGCTAGAGGCATTGATCATTGCACTACATAGAAATCAGAGTGAGAAAAGCATTTTTAAAATATATTTTGTTAAAAAAAATAAGGAATAAAATAAATGACTACACAAAAGAAGAAAATGAGAACAAACATAATGGACATAAAATAAAATATTAATAAATAAACTGAATGTACAATGCACAAAATGAATTATTTCATTATTATGTAATTAAGTGAATATACCGTATGTAAAACTAATTATATCCTATTGGGAAATAATTGCAAATCATTTCATAACTTTAAATATTAATATTGATATTCCCGTTATGTTGTTATAAATAGTATAAAATAAATACATGAACTTATGAAATACACATACACACACACTAAAAATGATAAGTAAGAACAGACAGTTCTAGCTTCCTTTCCATTGTGGTCAATTGGTGGTTATATCCAGTTACACATTCAACTTGTTTCTGGTTACAGTAAATATTTTTCCCTTAAAAACCATAGTCTAAGCATGGCATATAAAAGGAAACCAATGTTACTTAAATTAGCAATAGCAATAGTAATAGCACCTAGACTTATATAAGGCTCCATAGTGCCTTATATAAGTGGTTTACAGAGTCACAATCTGGCTCCTCATTTTACTGACTTCAGAAGGATGGAAGGCTGAGTCAATCTTGAGCCAGTCAGGATCGAACTCCTATCAGTGAGCAGAGTCAGCCTGCAATATTGCATTCTAACTACTGTGCCATCAAGACCCTTGAATTTAAATTTGAATAATATAATTAATAATAAATTGAATTAAATTTGAAATTGGTCAAATTTCTATTCTGTTTGTATACTATTAGTTTTTCCATTGATGCATATACCCCAAATTTGCTGTTCCAATCTGATTTTCATTTGTAGGATCCATGACTAACATCGGATGTTTTTGCTTTGACACTAATACTGTCAGCAAAGTGCATCTTTTTTAATGGTGGTCCAAATTTGTCCTTGTAGCCATCAGCATACATTTTATTAGACTGTGATAATTTTAATTCATTTGTTCTGGAAAGATTCCTGGTAGAAAAAAAAATGAAGGTTTCAATTCAAACTTTGTTTTTAAGACGTTTTTAAAATATTTTCTATTTCTTTCTAGTACTTTTGAATTTTTGTACATAACCACCACACATGATAAAATATCCCTTCTATATTAAAACATTTGTAATACATATTATTTTATGATTTATCTATTTTTGCAATTAAAGACAATAATTTATCATCTGTAAATTTTGTACCAATTTTCTTTTTTTTGTACTTTTACATTTTTTATTAGTTTATCAGTATATAAAATACAAAAGCAAAGAAAAATGAAAATAATGGGAAAATGGGGGAGGAAAAGGAGAAGAGAAAAAAGTATAGGGAAAAGCAGAAATGAAAAAGAAAAGCACTGACTTCTGACTCCTTTTAGCACAGTAGAATAAGGCAATACCATACAACCTTGATTTTTTATTTTTACATAATAGTATATACTAGCCATTTCTATAACACCAAACCTAATAATCAGCAAAACCCAAAATCAAGGTTTCATTCTTTTTCCACCTCAAGCACAAAGTCCAAAAGTGAATTCAAAGCTGAAAAAAAAAATTGTATTATTTTCTTTAATCAAATTAGTCAATTTCACCATCTCTGCTAACTCCATCAAATTTTGCAGTCATTCGTCCATTGTGGGAATCAAAGTATCAGTTTTCTTTTAAATTGTGTCATAATATTTATTTTATTGAATTTTTATGTAAGTCCTCCAACTGTTATAATTGTTGAAAATTTTGCATCTCTTTTATCCTATAGACTTTTACTTGTTCTGTCTCTGTGTCATATTTTAATAGCAATTTATATCATCATCATTTTAGCCATTGTCATATCTACTGCAGGATGAAGGCCTCTTCCACTTTTATGACCCAGGTAGTCAAGGCAAGGCAGGCCTTCAGAGAGAGTCCTTTATTGTCCTCAAGAAGTATTCAACAAATGTCTCTCCAACAACTAGTAAGGCTCCACCCCACACCACCCTGAAGGCATCCACCCTCAGTCCTCCAAACAACAGCCCATATATTACCAGGAAAGTCCACAAGGCAAAGTCCAGGCATAAGACAAATGGCAGTCCTCAAAGCAATGACAAGGTACAAGGCAAAGGCAGTTCTGAAGGCAAAACAAAGCAAAGGGCAAAAGCAATCCACAAAGTTAGGGCAAGACAAACAGCAGTCCTCAAAGCAAAGATGGGGTACAAGGCAAAGGCAGTTCTGAAGGTAAAGTCTACAGGGGTAGGGCAAGATAAACAACAGTCCTCAAAGCAAGGCAAAAAGGCACAAGTCAAAGCCAGGGGAGTGTAATCAAAGCAAGCAATTGTTCCTGGCAAAGACTAAGTCCCCAGGGCTTCTCCTTAAGTCGCTCCCCTCCAGGTGTTCCTTGTGAGGAGGGATGGGACAACCACCTCCTGAGTAGCCTCACAGCCCTTCTCTGGGCTTGCCTATGCTCCTCTCTCCTTGCCCTTGGATCAGTGGAGGAGACAGCTGTTCCTCATCAGAGGAGATCTGCTGCCTATCAGCTCCACTGCCTGTCAGCAGCCAGTCCTCCCCTGTGTCTATGAAGGCAGGCAGCTCTTTGCCTGGCCAACCACCTCCTCCAATGCCTGAGGGGCCTGGGACAGCATTGTCCTCAGGCCCTGGCCTCTCCAAACATGCCAAGGGAGATGTGCCATCCCTGTCGGATGGTCCCAGTTCCTCCTCCTCCTCCTCCCCCCCCCAGCTGCAACCAATACTGTCCTGAGCTTTCTTTTGCTAATTGGGCCTGTAATACTGGCAGATGTCATCGCTCCATCTTGTTTTTGTTGGACACTTTTTATCAAGTGGGAGCCATTCTATGACTGTCTTCGTCCACCTGCCACATTTGCTATGTGACCAGCCGATTTCCATTTCAATTCTTTTAGTTTGAATTTTAGCAATTTATATGTAAGTCCTAATATGTAGTCATGGTCCTGTAAAAATGTTTAAATGTTTAAATGTCTGTCATTTGTCTTAAAAAAAACCCTCCTTTCTTAAGATTGTTTTTTATTCTTCCAATAACCTGCAAATACATCAGCTATGGTAAATTTTGGCCTTTGCCAAATAATTATTTCTGAGTCTTTAGTCTGGATGTACTATACATATATAGGTAATTACACTTTTTGTACAATAGTTGTTTTCAGAGTAAAAGGCATTTGAAGGCAAAGCAAAAGGTGAGATTACTGTTTTTGGGGAATTCCTGTTTTATACTATGTCCTATTAAGTTTTTTATCTTCTTTCCTTATACCAGAAATGTCTGGGAAGTTTGTTAGCTAAACTGATACCATCTAATATTGCATTCTGCTATTTTGGGATTTTATCCATCCAGTTATCCATGACAAACAGCTTCCATGATAATATAATGAAAGCTCATCTCCATCTTTTGTATCCTGTAAACATTTTTGTTTTATCTGCTTTTTGTTTTCCTTTCCAAATAAATTTATTGGATATTTTTTTTACTAATCTTGCAGATTTTTTTCCTGGGATTCAGATTGGTGCTATTTAAAATAATTCTTTTCAAAAGGTAATAGATTCATTTTGATAATCATATTTCTTTTACACAACTTTTAATTTCACTCGGGATGCAATTGGAACAGAATAATAGAGTTGGAAGGGACTTTGGAGGTCTTCTAGTCCAACCCCCTACTCAAGCAGGAAACCCTATACATTTTTCTAATTTTGTTAAAAAAACAATTTGGTGTAGTTATTTTGAAATATATCAAATGCAGTTCCAAGTATTTTACTGAGGATTTTGTTAGTTGGGTTGCCCTAACAAAAGTTTCTTCTTCATGGGTTAATTGTCCCATTATTATCTCTCTTTTTTGCATGCTAATTTTATACCCTGGCAATTTAGCAAACCCTTTTAATTGTTTTCATCAGCTGTTTTATTGCATGTTGAGGTTGCATAATGGTTAGTACTCCATCATCCGTGTAGCATTTTAATTTATATTCCTCTGGTTGAATCTTAAAGCTTAGAGAAAAACATTTCTGAGATCCAATACAAAAGAGGTCAGATGTTGCGGGAATTAGCTGCATTTAAAATATAATTCCAGTTATTCAAAAAGTATTTATTGGAAGTGAATTTGTTTGAATGCCTGGCAGATGCCAAAGTATAGGACAAGTTTGTTTTTTAAAAAAAAATAGGTTGCAAATGGGATGAAAATACAGTGTTCAACTCTTTTATTCTGGTGACAGATCTAATACAAAATAAAGCATTCAGCTAATTCAAATGTAGAATAAAATCATCTGTTCATTGTACAATATAAATCATCTGTTTTTAAAGTTGGGTCATTAAAATCTTGTTTGTTTTATACAGTCATAGATAGTTGTTGGAAGTGATGCTACTCCCCCCCCCCGCTTTTGCAAAATCCACCTTATTCTATTGTTTAACCCTTCCTTCACTCTTCATCTATGGTTAAAATTTCAGTTTGTTACTTCTGCCCACCTCTACGTATTGATGTATGTATAGATTCTACGTGTACAGGTAGTCCCCGACTTCATTTAGTGATCATTCAAAGTTACAATGGCACTGAAAAAAGCAAGTTATGACTTGTTTTCACACTTATGACCATTGCGGCATCCCCATGGTCACGTGATCAAAATTCAGACATTTGGCAAGTAACTCATATTTATGACGGTTGCAGAGTCCCAGGGTCATGTGATCACTTTTTGTGACCTTCCGACAAGCAAAGTCAATGGGGAAGCCAGATTCACTTAACAATCCTGTCACTAATGCAACAACTGCAGTGATTCACTTAACAACTGCGGCAAGAATGGTTGTAAAACGAGGCAAAATTCACTTAACAAATGTCTCCCTTAGCAACAGAAATTTTGGGCTCAGTTGTGGTCGTAAGCCGAGGTCTACCTGTCTTTTGGTATAGATTCATATAAAACCGATACAGTCACAGCTCCAAACTGATTTGCTAGAGTTTCACTCAGTTGTGTTTTTCCTACTGGGACTCAATCTAAAAGTTCTGCAATAAGCAATATCCTTGGATGTAGGCAATTTCCCTTTTAGTTGCAACGATCTGCCTTTATACACCTGGGATAAAAGTGCTGAGTTTCAAAGCTAAGCATTCTAATGCGGAGACTTAGGAATAGGGAATCTGATATTGTTTATAGTTTTTGCTTTTTAATGAAAATGCTATTTCCGATGTTATAATTAAAAGAAATGTGCTTGTTTCATCAGCAAGATAAAGATGCCTTTGAAGTAAGCCCAATTCTGGGTGATTGGAAATATCTATGTTGCTGCTTTTTGCAACAGTACAAAAGTTGTTTGACATTGTTTTTTCTAAGATATTTTTGTACTTCTCACCCTATGCATTGCTCTGAAATTATTCTCCTATGTAAGCCCTTACAAGTCCTAACCCTGCTTAACATTTTGAGATTGATGTCATTTGAATTGTCCTCAATTAGAGGTAATGAATAAATTAGAAGATTTTTTTTTTAGAAAAAGTCAACTCAAAGATGAGTATTTTTGAATTGGTATATTTCACCAGCTGCTTTTTCCTCTGGTTCCCTTGAATTAAAAGTAATTTTAGTGATTCCTCAGAAGTTATTTTTGTTATACAGCTTTGACCAGTTTGGGTGTTTAAATCTTCTGTTTTTGTGTACATTTCCAGATATAGTGCATATATATGCAACTCATTTTCAGTTGCATAACCCAGAACGTTTTATGGGTTTTCAGAGTTGGATCATAGAAAGCCAGATCCAAATAAGCACAGTTCATTGTTGTCATCTATCACGATGCCTGATTTCTTTTGTATTTTTAGGCAAGTGGGGCAGAAACTGAGAAGACAAGGGTGAGCATAATAAAAGATAATATTGATGTCAACACTGTAAACATTGGATGTTCCCGCTCTGACAACTGATGAAAATTACAGCCATTTTCTCTTTGCTTTTAACATGCTTTTTCTGGTATTTAGAAATTAGGTGCAGAAGGGGGGGGGTTGGGATGAAAGCTTGAGCTCAGCTAGCCAGAATAATAACGCTGCTTTGTGGGAACCCAAGGACGAGCTGATAACGTTTTAGTGGGCTGAGGAGCTGGGGAGAAAGCCTGTGTTTTAGGCTAATTGGAGAATGTGATTTATGACAGCTTATTGGGGGTGGGAATTGCACTTTGTTACTTTGTATCTGGGGGAAGAGAATTTAATTTTGGGGTTCAACTATGTAGTGCCAATACTTTGTTTCCTGAATAAAATGTTCTTTAAGGAAGAATTTTTGCCATGAAGTTCTTTTGATGGGTTTCATCTATCGGAACCATGACAATTTGTAGTTCAGGGCTGAACTGTGGAGTTCTTGGTGCTCTCTGACCTTGGATGTTTGCTTGCAGATGGTATCATTATCTAACTAGGTAATGTTTATTTATTTATTTAAAACATTTATATAGCTGCCCATCTTATATTGAACTCTAGGTGACTCCCAATTAGCAATAAAACAATATTAATAATAAAACATAATAAAGGAAATATACTAAAACCATAAATACCTGGCACCAAAATTAAATGTCTGACATAACAGTCTCTCAGAAAATCTCCTCACCCACCTCACCCTGTGCCAGAGGTTGGGGAAATGCCAGGTCTTCAGTGTTTTATGGAAGACTAGGAGGGTGGAGGTCTGTCAAATTTTAGGGGGAAGGGTGTTCCATATGGTAGGGGCTGCTACGGAAAAAGCAGGTTTCCTAGCTCCCATAAGTTGATAATATTTAAGGATATGGACTAGGGCAGTGATGGCGAACCTTTTAGAGATCAAGTGCCCCAAAACCACTCTCCCCACCCCGTCCCTGCTCCGCCCTGCCCACTGGACCACCTACCATCTCCATGGCCTGCCACAGATCACCCAGGCAGCCCAGCAGCGCCATGGTGGCCACAAGCTACGCCCATGCCCTGCAGCATCATCTATATGTGATGGGGCACAAGGGTGGAGTCTTGTCCCCATTGCCCAGCTATCATGTCTTTGGCTGCGCTGCTTCATATGGGCTGCGCCCCGGGGCAACTATCCTCCGGGGGGGCTGCTGTTGAGGGGGCCATGGGAGGAGGCGGGGCTGGAGTGACGGTGTGTGTGCCAACAGAGAGGGCTCCGAGTGCCACCTCTGGCACCCGTGCCATAGGTTCGCCACCACTGGACTAGGGCATGCCTACTCTATCTGGTTTGGTAGAACAGGTAGGTGTCCTTAGTGAAACATGGTCCTGCAGATAACTTGCTCTGTATACTGACTTGCTCTCATGAAGTCAAGATCACGTGAAACATTAGTATCACTTTATAAAACCCTAGTAAGACCACACCTGGAATACTGCAACCAATTTTGGTCACCATACTACAAAAAATATGTTGAGATTTTGGAAAAAGTTCAGAGAAGAGCTACTAAAATGATAGCGACATGATAGCAGTATTCCAGTCTTTGAGGGGCTGCCACAAAGAAGAGGGGGTCAAATTATTCTCCAAAACACCAGAGGGCAGGACAAGAAACAATGGAAACTGACCAGAGAGAAGCAGTCTGGAATGAAGGAGAAACTTCCTAACAGTGAGGACAGTTAACCAGTGGAACAGATTGCCTTCAGAAATCATGGGTGCTGCATCACTGGAGGCTTTTAAGAAGAGAATAGACAGTCACTTGTCTGAAATGGTATAGGTTCTCCTGCTTGAGCGGGGAGGGGGGGGCTGGACAAGGTCCCTTCCAGCTCGTTCAGATGGAAAGCTGTAAAAGTTACCAAATTAGGAAATGAGGTCTGCAAGCAAACAACCAAGCTCAGAGAGCACCAAGAAGTCTAAAGGCGAGCATAATATTGCTGGCAGATTGTTTGAGGCAGGCATATTATATACCTCTGTGAACCAATCTGAACATTGAAGTTTTCCACCAAGCCTGTCTGTTCTCACCTTCTCTGCCACCTGGCTCGCTCACTCTCCGGACGCTGCTGCAATGCTTTGCTTGATGCTTCACGTTTTCTCAGTTGCAGGACAAATATTACTATTGAGCGTCATCTTCTCACCCATCTTTCTATGGCATATCAAGGGAATTTTCCACCAGGTTTTTCTGTAGTTATCTCAAGCTGTGATTTGTACAATAGTAAACTTCCACTACTGTTTTATAATGGCTTAGCCAGGGATCACTAAATGTTCTGGGTTTTAGTGCCTGCCTGACATTTCAAAAATAGGCAGTCTGTGTAGATGTTTTTAATTTATTTTCTTATATTTTATGCCCAATATAATTTTCTCTCCTGACACACATCACTGCTGTAGTGCACTTCACTCTGGGTTAAACCTGGACTGAAAATCAACTCTAAATTCTGTAGAGTCTTAGTTAAGGTTTCACATCTTGTGTTTTACCCCCAAGGATTAGAACTCTTCTGCCTGATGAAATTAAGACACGTGGAGGGCTCTTACTTTATTTAATGATTGAATCTTGTAATCTCTGCATCTACAACAGGCAATCAGGAAGTCTGTCCCATCGATGGCAGTCAGACTTTCATTATGGGTTGTGTAAAAAGAAAAGAGGATGAATCCCATCATGCCGACTCCTTAATTTTATTGTCCTCATTAAAGTGCTTTGCTTGTGTAATGAGCAAGATAATACATTTCAAGCAGCATATATAATGAAAAAGAAAGAATAATGAAAAGTTAATTTTCTGTAAATTAAGAGGGAAAATACCTTGAGTTAAAATTAAAAATATAAAGTTTCCTTCAGGGGATTTTGGAGATTAATAACACGGTGATGAATGCGCCTGTATCCATTAATACTTTTCAGGCGGAACAATATTAGTAAATACATAGCATTTTCTCAACCTGCAAGAACATATTTATTTAGGAGCTGTATGTATATGTATGTATATATACAAACATACATATTGAAATTTCTTCAACTGCATATTTGCTATTTCCTTCCTCCAGCTGTTTTCATCTCCCTGTTTCACCCTAAGCCCTGGAATTCTCCAGTAGTTTCTCATCCGTGTATTAATCAGGTCTGAGCCTGCTTAGCTGTTGAAGACAAGCAAATATTGGTCAGGTTTTATTCCCTGCTGAAAGGTGATGGTTATTTGCAAATACAGATAGTCACTTAGTGAATGTTTGAAATTACATCTGATCCCCCAGGCATACTTATGACCCAGTTACAAATTCCAATGGCAGTCTCCCCACCCCGATAGTCACATGACCACATTTTAGGTAGTTGACAAACATCCTGCAGTCACATGACTATGTTTTAAGACATTTTTCTTAAAAACTAGCATTTACTTCCTGTTTTGGCCAGAACCAGCCAATAGCGAACCATTGGTTCACTTAATGATTGCCATTCTCATTTGGAGAATGAGGTCTTCCACAGCAGTGTGAGAACAGGGCTCCTGACATTTCTCCAAGTAGAATGCCCATTCTCACAAGACCTGGAAAAGACCAGAAGGCTTGTGAAGGATCCCAAGAATGGGGTGCATGGGATATATGGCTGGAAAAAAGGGGCAAGGCAGCCAAGTTAGCACAATCTTGGGAACTCCAAGGTTCCCCCCCCAAAAAAGTTTATTACTTGAAGTGAAAGGGATTCGGATTATACTGAGTAGACCAATGATGGAAACAGATTTATTTGTTTATTTGATTTCTGTTTATCTGATTTCTCGGGTTCTTAGCACACTCAGGGACCTAGACCTGGGCACACATTGCAAGAGATGTCAGTCTAATGTCAACCTTACCAAGTAGACCAGACCAGACCAGACCAGACCAAATAAACTAATTATATTTTATTGTAAGGCTACATTAACAGAATCTTGCAAGTCTGAAAGAGCAATTCTCCCTCCAGCTCCCTTATAGCCTGAGAAACTGAGGAGGGTCTCACTGAGCCTCTTTGCCCTGCCCACTGTACAGTTGCAGGCTATGCTGCCTCTTATCCAATAGTTTCCCAGATACTGTTTCTTGGCACATTCTTCTAAGGTTTTTCCAACATACCATTATATCTATTGCACCTAGAGAGGCAACTTTGAAAAGATGTTGACTGACAATAGGATATATTATCTATTAAAGCTTTATAATTTGCTATTCTGTCTCTGGCACTAAAGACTTGTTTTTCTTTTTTAGTGGCAAAATGGCTTCATTTGGCCCATTAATCATATAACCAAAATAAGGCAAAACAGCAGCAACAACAATTAAAAAACAGTATGTTTGGGGGAAAGAGGAAATCAACTAAAATTAATATATGGAATACAGACTATAGAAATCAATTGTTAAGTAGTGTCTTTACAAATGTAACCCAGACAACACACTGTTTACCAATTACTGAGTGACGTATGCTTGTTAAAAAATTAATAAAATATATTATAAAAAAAGATTTGTTTTTGTTTTTTAGTGGCTAAATGGCTTCATTTGGCCCATTAATCATATAACCAAAATAAGGCAAAACAGCAGCAACAACAATTAAAAAACAGTATTCCAAATGTCACAACTCTGCATCAGTTGTTTGTACATATCCCTACCCAGTCTTCCTAGCTAAAACTCTTTGCTGATGTCACCCCTATGAGGTAGTCCAACCTAGGAAACCAAAGGTCTGTATGCTAATGCTACTTCTATTATAAGGTTTATAAGATCTTGCAAATCTGAACTTTCCTCTTTTTTCCTCTGCCTTTACATTCAAGAGAACTAGGGAGATTAAAATCTGAGACACTTTTTCAGATTACATTCCTGCTTTGGACTCAGATTTCTTTTCCCATTGTCTTGGTTGCAGCTCATCTTTGTGATATTCAAAGTTATTCTTACAGTCCATTATAACTGATGAGTTTTCCTTCTGCTTGTCTTTACAGCCCCACCCACAGTGAGGATTATCCATTCAGGCCTCGCCTGTAACATTGAGGAGGAACGGTATTCAGAAAGAGTGTACACCATCCGTGAAGGAGAGACCCTGGAGCTGACGTGTTTGGTTACAGGCCATCCCCGGCCACAGGTGAGCCTCCTGCTGTGATGATGTGCATGGTCTATCCACCCTGATTTTTCTCTTCCATGGGTTTTTGTTACCTACCTTGGGTTGCTACCTCAGAAAATAGTATAGAATTGGCTACAGAGAGCTACTGTCTGCCCAGGAACATGATAGCAATATTTTTTCTGGGATGTTTTGACATGTACATGATAATGTTAATTTAATAGTTAAGGTGTACCTTGATTGTACAAAGAATCATTTGTATAGAGTGCATCCAAATATTTTGAGGGTGAGATTTTGGATTCTACCATTTAAAACCAAGAAGAGGAAACAGGAGTAACATTGGAATTTTCTTAGAAGGGGTATATCAGTGTCCTGGAAGAAGGATTTCAGCTTTTTAAATCTCACAATGTCCTTTATATTACCTCAGGCCTTTTAATGCTGTTGTGTTTCTGCTACTGTGTGGTGTTTTAAGGAGTTCTGTGTTTATCTCTGCTGTTTTTCTAAACTGCCCTTTGAATTGCTTTTTAATAGCATTTCTCCAGTTGTCTCGAATGAAAAAAGTTGTAGTTTAATTGCTTGTTTGGTGCTTATTTTTGTTGACCAGAGAGTAAGTGTTTCTGAATGTTCATTTCATTGAAAACTGTAAACAGTAGCTGTAAATGGTCAGCATTAAAGAGCAACTAAATGAAAATGGGTGAATTGTGACCGCAGTGCCTGAAAGCAAGAAACTCTAATAAGTAAAGGAAACTGTGCTTATTTTAACTTTCCTTTTTTTGTCTCAGTTCTGCATTTTTAGATGTTTTCATGCATAAAAATTGCATGGAATAATCATGTTTTGGCAGACAACTTTGACTTTTGTTTAGCATTGCCCTTAACACAGACCATATTGTGTACATTTTTAAAATTCTGTAGCCATTGTTTTTATTAGAGTATTACCTTAGGATATTGAAAGAAGTGCAGAAATCAATGAATCAATGAACTGAGTTTATATATTAGTTTTGGAAGTTAAAGTTAACTAGATTAGCTTACATTATAAAGCTAACAGAAAACTCAACAAACATAAAGGGATTTATTTTGCTCACTCTGAATGGGGCACATCGTTACTGATGTATTACTTAGTTTATTAAGATTCCTATCCCACTTGTCATCCAGGAATTCATGGTAGCATTCATGTAGCATTACCTTTTCAATCCTACTTCAGATATTTAAGAACTTAATCACAGCAGAAACACTCTTAGCGTTGAAAAGATTGAACATGTTTTATTGTTGTTGTTGTTGTTGTTAATTGCAAAGTCGTGTCCGACCTATCGCAACCCCATGGACAACGTTCCTCCAGGCCTTCCTGTCCTCTACCATCTTCTGGAGTCCATTTAAGCTCACGCCTACTGCTTCAGTGACTCCATCCAGCCACTTCATTCTCTGTCGTCCCCTTCTTCTGTTGCCTCAATCTTTCCCAGCATTAGGCCCTTCTCCAGTGAGTCCTTCCTTCTCATTAGGTGGTGTTTTATTACAGGTAGTCTTTGGTTTACAATTTGGACCAGCATTTCTGTTACCAAGCAAGAGTTTTTTTTAAGTGAGTTTTGCCTGATTTTACAATCTTTTTTGCCATGGAGTGGCAAAAGTGTTAGAGTGAATCACTGTAGTTGTTAAGCAAATCATGTAGCCATTATAGAAAACCGGCTTCCCCCATTGACTTTAGTAGTCAGAAGATGGCTGGGAATGTTGCAAAAAGTAATTATGTGACTCCGGGGCACTGCAACCATCATAAATATGTAACAATTGCCATTTCCTCAAATTTTGATTATGTGACTATGGGGATGCTGCAACAGTCATAACTACGAGGACCAGTCGTAAATAACTTTTATTAGCCCCACTGTAATGTTGAATGGTTGCTAAATGAATGGTTGTAAAACAAGAACTACCTGTCTACCTTAAATATTAATATTACTGGGAGAACCTCAAATGCCGATATTCCTTCTGAAGCAGATTTGAAGAACAAACCATGAATATTGCCTTTATTTTATACTAAGCATATGATCAAGTCAAAGGACCTGAGGTTCGTGTGGTTGGGGCCCGGCTGACTTTGACTTTGCCATTCCCCCCCC
>NW_015387316.1:423163-443112 GCF_001527695.2 Protobothrops mucrosquamatus
GAGTTCCCCTTGTTGATCTATGCCCGCCGGGTTTCCAGGCATTCCATCAACCGAGGGCCCGGGGTAGGGGCGGTGGGGTAGCGGTCATTATAAGGGAGAGCCTATGTCCGAGGGAGACCACTGTGCCTCAGATAGACGGTGCAGAGTCCCTCCTTGTGAAGTGGGGGCAAGGGGTACAAGTGGGCCTGTTGATTATATATCTGGCCCCCTGCTATGTATCAACGGCCCTGCCTGAGCTGGCTGACGTAATAGCCGGGGTGGCGGTGGAGACCCCCAGACTTATAGTCATGGGGGATCTCAATCTGCCATCGGCGGGCGAAACGTCGGCGGCAGCTCGGGAGTTCTTGGCTTCCATGACGGCCTTGGACTTGACCCAATTAGTTCATGCCCCCACTCACACAGGAGGATATACACTAGATCTAATTTTTGTCTCTGGCCAGTGGCAGAATGATCTGGAAATGGGGGATGTAGTTATAGAGCCCTTGTCATGGTCAGATCATGCACTCCTTAGGATGGATTTCCGGACCGCTTCCCCCCGCCGCAGGGAGACGGAACCGCGTAGATGGTTCCGTCCCAGGTGCCTGATGGACCCGGAGAGGTTCCTGACGGAGCTTGGGCCATATCCGGAGGATCTAGTCCACGACTTGGCTGAAAATCTGGCGGCGGCCTGGGATGTGGCCGCAGCCGCAGCACTGGACCGAGTCGTGCCGTTGCGGCCTCTGACCCGACGCAGATCTCAACTAGCTCCCTGGTTTACCGAGGAGCTGAGAGAGATGAAGCGCCGGAAAAGATGCCTAGAGAGCAGTTGGAGGGCTACCCGAACCGAATCCGACCGAGCACAGGCAAGGATGCATGCTAGATCCTACCTTGTGGCAATGAGGGTGGCGAGGTCTAATTACTACTCCACCCTCCACCCTCATTGCGTCATCAGATAACCGCCCGGCCACCCTCTTCAGGGTGACCCGCTCCCTCCTTCAGTTGAGGGGGGGGACCCCCTGGTGGGGAGGGCTATCTGGACCCGCTCCAGTCAGGCTTCAGGCCGGGATACAGCATGGAAATGGCATTGGTCACGCTGGTGAATGATCTCTGGAGGGCCCGGGACAGGGGTTATTCCTCTGTCCTAGTTCTTTTGGACCTCTCAGCGGCTTTTGATACCGTGGACCACGGTATCATGCTGCGGCGCCTGGGGGAGTTGGGAGTGGGAGGCACTGTCATGCGGTGGTTCTCCTCCTTCCTCACCGACCGTACACAGTCTGTATTGGCAGGGGGACAGAGGTCGACCCCAAGGCCCCTAACTTGTGGGGTGCCACAAGGGTCGGTCCTCTCTCCCCTCTTGTTCAATATTTATGTGAAGCCACTGGGGGAGATCATTCGTGGCTTTGGGGTGGACTTCCATCAGTACGCTGATGATACTCAGCTGTACATTTCCACCCCAAGCCACCCCAATGATGCCCTTGACGTGATGGCCCGATGCCTGGAGGCCGTAAGGGTCTGGATGGGGAGGAACAGACTCAGGCTCAACCCTTCCAAGACCGAGTGGCTGTGGCTGCCGGCGCCTCGGCATAGTCAGCTGACCCCGTCGCTGACTATAGGGGGCGAAACTTTGGCTCCCTCGGAGAGGGTACGCAATCTGGGTGTCCTCCTGGACCCACGGCTGACACTGGAAGACCAGTTGGCGGCCATGGCCAGGGGGGCGTTTTATCAGGTACGCCTGATCTACCAGTTGCGGCCTTTTCTGGACCGGGACGCCTTGCGCACAGTCACCCATGCCCTTGTCACCTCCCGCCTGGACTACTGCAATGCTCTCTACATGGGGCTCCCTTTGAAGAGCACTCGGAGGCTCCAGTTAGTCCAGAATGCAGCCGCGCGGGCGGTGTTGGGAGGGACTCGTCGCTCCCATGTAATGCCGTTACTGCGCGAGCTGCACTGGCTGCCGGTGGCTTTCCGGGTGCGCTTCAAGGTGTTGATTATCACCTTCAAAGCGCTCCATGGCATCGGGCCTGGATATCTCCGAGACCGCCTTCTGCCTCAGATTACCTCCCATCGGCCGGTACGCTCCCACAGAGTGGGTCTCCTCAGGGTGCCGTCAGCCAGACAGTGCCGGCTGGCGACCCCCAGGGGGAGGGCCTTCTCGGTGGGAGCTCCCACCCTATGGAACGAACTACCCCCAGAGATCAGGGTGATCCCTGATCTCCCTTNTTTTTTTTATTTCTGGTGGCAAATAGGAAAGGAGTGATTTTCCATTAAGATGGAAGTAATTATCAAAAATCTGAGTTTGTTGCCATTGTCCATGGCCACTTTTAACTGTGCTTCTCACATTTTGTGCATCCTATTAGGCTTTATATATAGAAAAAAAATTCTGGACAGTGTACAGAATTTGCTGCTTGAACTTATTTCTTTCTATCCACTCTAAACGAAATAGGAATGAGATACACGTTCAAAGCTAACAGGAGGTGAGGAACTAAGTCCCTTGATACATCAGGCTGACTCACTAATCTTGACCTGAGCTAGCTCAGGACATTGCAAAGTAGCCAAGCACTCCCATTCAATTGTAAGCAAGGTCAGATACTGACTGGCAATCCAACATCTCTTCTGATAATAGACAAAGGCGTCAAATAGAAATGGAATCCAAGGGGAAATCCAAGAAGCACTCCAGGGGTCAAGTGACTGAGGTCCCAAAAAGCTATTTAGAGTCCATGGCCAATGCATAATTATGGTTTCAGCACTGACATCAACAATGACTACTTTTCTTTTACAGTGAAAACCCTAGACTGACTAATTATAAAACTAAAGCTCTTATAAAACCAAGTCCCAACTTCCAGGCATCTCAGAAGAATTTTTAACTTGATCTTAGTCCAAAGGCCAGCAAGCAATTCTTCCTTGTGAGTCAATCCTTATTTACTCATTACAAGATTTGGTCCATTACATCTTATTATATCCATTACATAAATTATATAATTATATCTGATTGTGCATAATAGACTAGAAAGCAGCTTTCATCCCTTCTCGTCCAGTCCCTTGTTCAGTGGCAGGAATCTATTAAACTCTCCCCGTAGAACCATAAAATGTATGAGTTGATTGAAACTTCTATTCCCTATACTCTTTGAGGTTCATCTTTGCTTTAAAAAGTCCAGATTGTTTTTCCTCCTTGACAATTTTGTCAGCTAATGCTACACATTTGTGTATGGAGTTAGTATTTTTCTGGAATATTGCCAAACTCATGTTCAATTCTTTTTCAGCAGAGGTTTGGTGTTTGTCTGGTACAGTGCTAAGTCCACATCTATCCCTTTCTGAAATGTGTTAAATCCTTGTCCATAAGGAGCCCAACTATCCAGAGATATCATCTGACAGTCAGGCTTTTCATTAAACACAGCCATGCAAAATATTTGCACAAAAACATTTTGGGTAGAACAATTAACTAGCTGGTTTAGTTGTGTCAAAATTGATCTCCTGATCAGATCTAGTCCTTTTCAATAACAGTGCTTAGGAGATATTGATTTATATCAACTGGTGAAAGCTGCTGCTGCTTCTGCTTCTTCGAATCACTTAGAGCAGAAATGTAATAGAGAATACTAAACAGGGAAATTTGGATGGAAATTGGTCATGAAAAAAGGCGAAGAGAAGTTAAGTGTGAGATTTGGGGGGAGATTTATTTGTGTGAGTTTATCTGGTAAGTTTCTGAGTGTACAGGTAGTCCTCAACTTACAACAGATCATCAAATTTTGGGCTCATTTATGGTCATAAGTCAAGGACTACCTGTATTTCTGAATGTTTTTTCTGGGTTGGACTAACTAGCAAACTTCCAGTAGCCTAGCCACTAGAGGGTGCAGTCAGACAGCCCTTGGCTTAAAAGAAAAAAAGTGGCTAACATTCAAACTGAAACAGTAACACTTGTCTAAAAGATGCAAAGAGGAAGAAAAAGAAAGAATAGAATTGACCTTACAAAGTATATTTACACATTCAGCCTAGACATAGATTAAATTTAAGTAAATATACCTATGCATTCTAAACTAGATATGAAGGGAATTGGATGTCTGGCAGAATGCAGGGTGACTGCCTGTCTGATTTAGAGGCAATGGATTCCATGCTCCATTTAGATATTTCTAGGCAGTACTGGAAAGGAAGCAGTTAAAAAAAATCAGAAGAATAAAAAGAATACGGTGAAATATGCTGTGTGTCAGTGTTTGCATACAAATGCCAGAAGCCTGCAAGCCAAAATAGGTGAATTGGAATGCCTGATCTTAGAAGACACTATTGAAATAATGGGTATAACTGAAATCCAGCCAGAGAGTCTGTTGGTCCCTTGGATGATGAAATGTGGCTAAGAGGCAAAAGGGAAATAGCAGAGAAGCTGAATAAATTCTTTGCCTCCATCTTCACAGGAGAAAAAATGAGGGAATTCCTTGAGCCTTCTCAGGAGGAGAATCAGATTAACTGAGTGATACAAAAGTAATAAGAGAAGATGTGCTAGGCCTTATGGAAAATTGAATGTCAACAAAATACCAGGCCCTGATGGCATCCACCCAATGAACTTAAAGCTGGGACTGCAGACCCTTTAATTAAAATCAATCAATCAACCAATCAATAAGAATAGAGCTGGAAGGGACCTTGGAGGTCTTCTAGTCCAACCCCCTGCTCAAGCAGGAGACCCTATGCAATTTGAGACAAGTGGCTGTCCAGTCACTTCTTAAAAACCTCCAGTGATGAAGCACCCACAACTTCTGAAGGCAAACTGTTCCACTGGGTAATTGTTCTCACTGTTAGGAAGTTTCTCCTTGATTCCAGGTTGCTTCTCTCCTTGATTAGTTTCCATCCATTATTTCTTGTCCTGCTCCCTGGTGCTTTGGAAAATAAGTGGAAAACAATTCTTCTTTGTGGCAATCCATTAAATACTGGAATACTGCTATCATGTCACCCCTAGTCCTTCTCTTCTCTAGACTAGCTCTCTCTGTGCTCAACCCCCATAGTTGAGGACTGGAAGGTAACCAGTGTAGCTCCAATTTTTGGCTGACTGGGAAATTATGGGAGTTGAAGTTCACACATCTTCAAGTTGCCAAGGCTTAACTGGCTTAACCTCTAGGCCCTGAAGACATAGCTCTGCCCCTGGGCTTAGGAGTCCAGCAGTGTGGGTAGCTTTTACACTGACTTTATTGAGCTTGACAGAAAGTTGGATTTTGCTGCTGACTAGGGTTATTTTTGTTTTCAGGTGGTTATTAATGGCCAGGTATTTTGGTCTTTAAATTGTTTTTATTGGATTGTTGTTTTTAGCTGTTATGAGCTGTCTAGAGTCATTAGGCTGAGATGGGCAGCCATTCAAATCAAATAAATACATCTATTTTATGAAAATAGTGCAGACTGCTATTAAAAATAAATTTAACAAACATTTAGCCTTATCAATGCAGCTTCACTGAAGGGAAGTCCTATCATACTAATCTACTAGGGGTTTTTTTGAAGGTGTTAATAATGTTGTGTGAATACTGTAAGGGCAAGCCAGTGCATATCATCTACATAGATTTTTCTAAAAGCTTTTGATAAAATCCCTCATCAAAGATTTTCTTAGTTTAACAGCCATGGAATAAATAGTGGGTTTTCGTCTGGATAAGCAACTGGCTGAAGAATAGAAAATAAAGTATAGAGATAAAAGAATAACAAATTGTGAGATGTAACTAGTTGGCTCCCCCAATGTTCTCTCCCAAGTCCAGCACTTTTTAACATATTTATAGAGCATCTGAAATTGCTCATGACTAGTGGAATGGAAAAGTTTGCTAATTACACTAAATTATCTAGAGTAGTAAAAACAGTAAGGACTTGCAAAGAGCTCCAAAGAGATCTCTGTAGATCAGAGGAGTAGACATCATCAAAATGGCAGATGACTTTGCAAATGCAAAGTGATGAACCTTGGTGCCAAAATTGTAACTACTCATACCAGTTAATGGGTTCAGAGTTAATAGTGACTGATAAGGAAAGAGAGTAAATGGAAAAGAGTTTGTGGAAAGTGCAAGCCCAATGTGCATCTGCTATTAAAAAAAGGCCCACAGCATGTTTGGGATAATAAAAAAAAACAGTACTCCAAATAGAGATGCCAAATATACTGATTCAGGGGTGTCAACCTGCCGGCCCATGGGCTGGATGCGTCACGCCAAAACTGCACCCACCCCATTGCTGGCAATGGGAAAAAAGTTGCAATACATTGCGACACATCATGTGACGTTGCGAGTTTGACACCCGTGCTGTACATCAATGATGAAACCACTTCTGGAGTATTGTGTACAGTTCTGATTGTTGCACTTTCACCAGAGTATTATGGAACTAGAGAAGATTCAGAGGAGGGTAGTTTACAAGATTAAGGGGCTACAGCAGCTTCGCTGTGAGCAAAGCTTACAATATTTGGAGTTTTTTTTTAGTTTTGAGAAGAGGTGAATGGGAGGGGATATGAAGACATATACAGCATTAGGCAGGGTGTGGCTAAGTGGACAAGGTGAAGCTGTTTTCCCCTTCCCAACAATGGTCATCACATCAAATTTCAAGGTTGGATTTCACATTATGTAAATACACACACACACAAACACACATACAATGTGAAATCCTTGGAATTTGCTGCCAGGTGATATAACATTGGCTGTCAGCTAGGTTGGCTTAAAAAAATGGGTTGGACTCATTCATTAAAGTCATGAGGATCAATGGCTATTAACACTGATGACAATGTGAGGTCACTGTAAGGCTTTGTACTGGACAAGATAGACCAGAGCAAGGCACTGCTTATGTTTTTATGATATTTGCTGTGAACGCAGGGAAACAAAGCTTTGGTAATTCAACAGCCCTTGTCCTTAACCTGCTTTTTACATTATTAATAAGCACAGCACAATTTCCTGGCATCATGTCTGTACCAAGATAGTGATAATGGGGCAGCAAAAAAATTATACCAGTGTAATTATCTTGTAAATCAAGAACTAGTGGATAGTACTTTGAAGTAGTTTGACAAAGAGTCTGTTGTGAGTTTCCAGAGTTCTGATAATGCTTTGTTCTACCAGACCCCAGATGTGATGTCTTTTCCAATCTCTACGAGTATTCAGTCTATAAGTGGCTTCCTCAGACCACATAGCCTAGTAAAGTTGGAGGAAACAACCTGTTGCTCTGCAGTTTGCTAGAACCAGTTGTTACTGGGATAATTGGAAGTTGCTTTTAATGAACTGCTTGTTGTTTTACTCTCTTTAACAGCTGGCGCCTATGCCAAGCACATATCAAACATGACTGCAATGAATGATCATGTACCAATTCATTTCAAATTATAACATTGTGATTAAGGCAAACAATTCATTTCAATTATAGTAACATGGTAATGTGTTAAATTCATTACAAACTAGACAGATCAATTGTTAAAAGATAACTTAAGCTGAAGTCAGATTCAATCAGGCTTTCCGGTGTAGACTTTTATCCATAATGTGAAGGCATCAGAATAGGCAAATTTCTTGCAACTGGCATTTTAAAGATGGATAGGTATCTAAAATAAACACTAAGCAGAAGTCTAGATTAGAATCTAATAAGCGTCTCTTGAAACTTAGTGTAGAGTTGTCCAGAGAAGAGTCAGCAACAAAATGGTGGAAGTGACTTGGCTAAATAATACATTTTTTATATGTATGCAATACATGCTAAAAGGGGGCTTCAACCACCCAGTGATGTCCACCATTTTGATGATGCTGACCCTCTTACCTGAATTTGATTTCAAATTCTTATTGGGCTAAATTGCATGTATATGTACATGTACGTGCTTATTCCTAAAGAACTTTGTGAAATGGAAGTTAAGCCTGAGTAACATTAATCTTTTTTTCCACTGAAGTGTGTTCCATGTATTCTATGACAGAGGTTCCCAACCTTTTGGGCACCAGGGACCGGTTCCATGGAGAAAGGTTTTTCCATGGACTGGAGGATGCATGGTTTTGTGTGGTGCTTGCATCCCATGGATAGGGCTTTGCTTGTTTGTGCGGACCAGTTGCTGGCATGCGCAGCCTGGGACCAGTCCATGGACCAGGGGTTGGGGACCCCTGTTCTATGAGATTTACACAGTGATGGATACATCCTCAATGTTCATTTTAAACATGGAAAGATGGAGAGCTTTTCTCCAAAGGCTTCCCCAGTGATTATTTAACCTTGCAGGTCATAGAGATAGACCAAGAAGCAGCATTGCTGAAGAGGAGGCTGGCAAATATAAAACTGCCCTTTGGGGGAATTCTTTTTTCTTACCTTATAGTATCATTGCAAGAGGAGGAAAATGGTAATATATCTCTTCTGCATTACTGCATTACTATCAGAGGAGTCTGCAGGATCTAAAAGAAACATTGTGTTGTCATGATATAAATTTTAATATATGTATGTGACATCACCAACATATGGATAAAAATGCAGAGATTATGGGACAATACTAGTGTCATAATTTCCTATTCCTTGATTCCCCCTTGCAGATGCCAGATGTATATGCATGGGATGCAGGATACAAAATTGGTCATAGTGCATGTGAAAAGGATCTTGGATATTTAGTTGCTCATGAAGTGAATATGAATTAGCAATATGTAAAGTTTTAGTTTTATCACATGGAAAACAGTCCCACTGCATTCAGCATTGTTCATAGTCCACTTTGTCTACAATTCCCAATTCTGGGCAATACAGTACATTGTAAGAGAAACTCAAAAAAGTAGTTTCAGAGAAGGACAATGAAAATAAATATGGGTTTGGAGATTAAAACCAATGGAGAGAGAGCTGATGTGATGGACTTGAAAGTGATATGTTGGATGACATGCTTGAATATTAAAAAAATATCACAGGGGTATATTAGGGAAACTACCTAATTTTAAAGATTGCTCAGGAAGGAACAGTGATCAAGGAGGTAGCGACTATCTTTCATTAAATACATTTGAGCAAAGGCTGAACTGTCAACTGTCAGAAATACTTCAGTGTGGATTAATCTACCGAGCAGGGAATTGCCTTCTGGCCTGATACTCTGAGAATGTCAATGAAAGAAAACAGCTGAGTTTATGTGACTATTATACTCACAGAAAACTGGTACAAGTTTATGTTACTCCAGGGTTTCTTTCAGGTGGGGGATGGGGGACTGTGCCTTCAATCAGTCTTGATTCCAGGCAACTACATGGAGAAGTTGATAGAGTTTTCTTAGCAACATTTTCCGCTGTTTTGCCATTGGCTGTTTTCTGTATCTAAGAGATAATAACTACTCCCAAAATACCCAGTTGACTTTCATACCTAAGTTCTGCTGGAAACACAATGTTAAAGCCAGATATTTCCACCTTTGTTGGAAATTTTAAAAAGCTGAATAATTTTGGAAGATGATTAATTACAGAATGGGTGGCATGGTGGCTCAGTGGTTAAGATGCTGGGCTTGTTGGCTGGAAAGCTGGCAGCCCAGGTTCAAAACCTGAGTGCCACACAATAGGGTGAGCTCCCATCCTCGCCCTAGCTTCTGCCAACCTAGCAGTTCAAAAGCATGCAAATGCGAGTAGATAAATAGGTGCCACTTCACTGGGAAGGTAACAGCTCTCTGTGACATCATGCTGGCCACATGACTGCGGAAATGTCTTTGGATAGTGTTGGCTCAATGGCCTTGAAACAGAGATGAGCACCACCCCCTATAGTCCACAATGACTAGCAGAGTAAAATCTGTACGGACTTCTTTACTTTTCTTTATTAATTATAGAATATAACAAAATTAGTTAACTTCTCTTTCTTGTCACCTGTTTTTCTGCTCATCAAAATCACCCTATATTTTATCCTTTTACAGTATACAGAGTTGGCCTTTTATATAATATCAGCTTCCAGGAAATATATCTCTGACTGCAAATCATACATAATTGTTTCTTTAGAAGAATACCAGATCAAGGTGTGGGAGTATGCACCAAAATCAAAAATAGCTTTGCTTTTGAAACACAAATCTGATACAACATTTAATTTAAAAGCAATTTATAGATTGTAATTGGTGCACATAAATTACTTCCACATCCAAAGTCTGGGTTTCTCTTAATAAGATTTTAAAATATTAAATATTCTGTTTTGTTGTAAGAAGGATATATTTTTTAATTTGATAGAACTGTTATTGTTTATTCTGATTCATTATTGTTATTATACATGTTATTACAATGACAGTTAAGGGCACATATAATATTAATCCTATGCTGCATTAACTGAGGGATAGAATCAAGATAAAGTGAAGTATTAGTACCGCTTAATAAAGCCTTAGTAAGACCAAACTTGGAACATTGGTTTCAGTTTTGGTTACCATATTATAAAAAAAATGAAAAGACTCTTGAAAGAGTGAAGAAAAGAGCAGCAAAGATGATTAAGGAGCTGGCGGCTAAAACCTATGAAGAACGGTTGCAGGAATTGGATATGCCTAGTCTAGCAAAAAGAAGGACTAGGGGTGACATGAGACCAGTGTTCCAATATTTGAGGGGCTGCCACAAAAAAGAGGGGATCCAAAGCACCTGAAGGCAAGACAAGAAACAATGGATGGAAATGAATCAAGGAGAGAAGCAACCTGGAATTAAGGAGAAACTTCCTAACAGTGAGGACAATTAACCAGTGGAACAGCTTGCCTTCAGATGTTGTGGGTGCTCCATCACTGGAGGCTTTTAAGAAGAGACTGGACAGCCACTTGTCTGGAATGGTATAAGGTCTCCTGCTTGAGCAGAGGACTGGACTAGAAGATCTCCAAGGTTCCTTCCAAATCTGTTATTCTTTTATTCTGTTAATTCAATATTATTTTGAAAAGTCTTGCTCAATTTTATATAATATGTACATTTTTCTGGTTCTCGTTCTTTTTTTGCATGATCTGTTTAATTTTCTTTCTTTCTGTTTTTAAAAAAGATTACATTCAACTCTGTGATACTGTTACGGACCTTTCTTTATAGAAATGTTCTTTGTTATATAAGCTTATTTATTTAACATATGGTCATGTATTTTATGCACAAAGAAATGTGTATAAATAACATTACTTATAATGTTACTTGAAACATCATGTGTTGAACAAATACAAAACGAGACGATCTTGTAAAGAATGGGTAATGATATGGGAATTGTGAATACAATCAAGAAAGGGAAATTAGAATATTTAGAACATATGGTATTCAACAAGAAATATCAACTGCTTTAATTATACAAGGAAGGATTCAAGGGAAGCCTATTGCTGGCAGATGGTTCATATCCTAGCTGAAAAAGCTATAAACATTGGTTGGCAAAAATGCATCATCCTTGTGCAGTACAGCAATGTCAAAAAAAAAAAAAAGCATTGAAAATCAGCAATCTCATCAATATAATTTCTTCCAATTTACGAAATTTACAAAAGGTTTATTGCTTTTATGCTGTCTTGCAACATTTAAAAAGCGCAAAATATTGTAGATAAATACATTGTTTTGCACGTTAGTCTCAATTCAGGTGGACAGATTTGTTTGCACTAGAAGCTTCAAAAAATAATATTTATTACTCATTTTATTGATTTATATAGCTGCCCATCTCATGAGAAGTGACTCTGGGGTGGCATATAATAGTCAATAAAAATAATACATATATAAAATACACAAAAACATATGCTACATCTATGTATAATGCATATATAAAATATATTTAAAAATTATCTAGCATTTTGTTGTGAAGCATCCACAGATAACACCCCAAAACCTCTGTGTGGTATTCAGCACTATTAATGTTTAGCAAAAGAGACTTTTGAGGTAGCCAATTGGATTACTTGTCTCCATGATGGTGAATGTGTTTTTTCTCTATTTTTTCACCTTGGTCCCTCAAAAGAAAATGATTTCAGTTCTTTGTACCAATTTATGGAGTTCTTTTGCTTTCTTCCTTCCTTTTTCAATCATTGAAAAGTGTCTGTGGAGATTCTCAGTCATCCAGGTCATGGTTGTCTCAAAGGTGCTTTTTTCAAAAGGCAACTGGACTTTCTTTTCCCCCCCTGATGACGTTTTGCTTCTCACCCAAGAAGCTTCATCAAATCACTTTTCAATGATTGAGCAGAAGGAAGCAAAAGAACTCTATAAATGGGTACAAAGAACTGAAATAATTTTTTTTTGAGGGACCAAGATGAGTAAATAGAGATGTTAGAGAAAAAAACACATTTTGAAAAAAAAGCACCTTTGGGTCAAGCATTGATAACTTCTGCTGATCCAACTATCAGCAAAAGGAGAGAATAAGCTATGTTCTGGCAATGGATTACTTTGCGGAAGAATTGCTGATGAAAAGAACAAGCTTAAGAAGCATACCGTGTTTTCCCCAAAATAAGACCTATCCTGAAAATAAGCCATAGCTTGATTTTTACATGTGCGCCTAATATAAGCCCTACCATAAAAATAAGCCCTAGTCTGGTTGTATTAGGTGGGGCGAGGTGCACCCGTAAAAATCAAGCTAGGGTGGGGGGGGGCTGCACCACGTGTCCTGCACCCACTTACCTCAGGACTGCTGCAGCCAAGCCTTCCACGCTCCGATACCTGTCGCACTGCTGCCCGACTTCTGTGTCCGATTGCTGTTGCTTACAACAGGAGGCCACGTGGCGCATCACACCAGTGCTGCCACTCATAGTGTGAGGCCGCTGGTGCCACCACTCATGGTGTGAGGCCGTGTAGGCACTGCGTCGGTGCTGCCACTTGTGGCAGGAGGCCGCGTGATGTGTTGCACCGGTGCCACTGCTCGTGGCGTGAGGCTGTGTGGTGTGTGGCACTAGTGATGCCACTCATTTCAGGACACCACATGACATGTCACACTGGTGCCATCGCTGGTACACACCATGCCACACCATGCCTCATGGTATCCTGCCACGAGCAGTGGCACTGGTGCAATGCACCAAGTGGACTCCTGCCATGAGCAGCAGTAGTGGCACAATGCCCATGTAGCCTAACGCCATGAGCAGCAGCACCAGTGCAATGAGCCACGTGACCTCCTGCCATGAGCGGCTGCAGAAGAAATCAGATGACCATGTGACAAGTGTCTGGGCATGGGAGGCCTGGCTGTGGCAGTCCTGAGGTAAGCAGGGTAGGATATCCCCTGAAAATAAGACCTAATGCCTATTTTGCAGGCAAAAAAAAATATAAGACCGGGTCTTATTTTTGGGGAAAGCCAGTAGTATGAAGAAGGCTGAATTTTGAATCTGGGGCTTGAATCATTTCTGAAGCTATAGGTTTGGTTCATACGATGTAGGTCTCTCGCTCCCGATGTACCCGTTTTCTCAATTGGCTTATTGCACTGAATAATAAACTGATGAAGCAGACCAACCAAAAAAAAGAAAGCAACACCCTAAGTTAACATTAAGGTTGTAAAAATGTTTTGTATGTTGTGCAAACATCTTTATCTGTTGTGTGAATTAAGCTACTGGCCAACTCTCACGGAGTCTCCTCCAATGGCACAGCAGCTTTACCTGCAATATGGACCAAAAGGACCAGCTTGCAGAAGGGTTTATAGTATAATATGAGAAATAGCAAATTCTTGTAATTTGTTTGCTGATTTATTTTGATTTGTATGGCTCTTTTTCTATGCCGACTCTGAGCAGCTAACAAGAGATAAAAATGTTATGCATAATAGCAACCCAAACTCACTAAATATACAACATCTGTAAAGAAATGCAAGGTAAATAAATAATGATCTGTGAATCAAAGACCTATTTTCAGAGTGCCCAGGCAATTTCTTCTGGATCTTGTTAAGCAGCAGTACCAAGGCATTATTACAAGCTTTGTTGGCACAGCATCACAGAATGAGTGATCCTCTCCCCAGGTCAGTTGTGGCATCACAATTCCTAAGATAATTTTGTTGGCTGCATGATAGCTAGGTTTTTACTTTTTCATGCTGAGTCACTACTATCACCACTTCTTGCCTTAAAAAAAATAGGGGAGCAATCATGAGATTTCCCTAGGATTTCATGTCAATCATTCATGTTAGAAAGAGCAGCCCTTGGAAAAGTAGGTTACACAAACAAAGGGAGAGTTACTTGACCAGGAAGAAATTTAGACTCAAACACAGCTGCATCTGGGCCTAAAACTAACTCTCTCTAGAGTTGATTGGATGGGTCAGTTAACTCATATCTGGAGTTTGAACAGCATAGTACTTGATCTTTTTTGACCCAATTAACAGAACAGTGAGTATATACATTTGAGAAAGAGGTATGTTTCTATGACAACTAATAGACCACTTACTGGATGAAATTATCAGCAGCCAGGGAGCTGCAAAATAGAATTTATCAATGTGTTTAGTAGTATATCATAGTTAATGGCCTTTTTAAAATTAAAAACAAAACTCACAAGAAATAAACTGTGCATTGGAGAAAGCATTACTTAGATTTTCATTTAGCTCTCTGGTAGTCTGATGGTCCTTTCTTTGCATCAATTTAAAGTACATAAGAGGTGGAAATGGGATTATATTAACCAGGGTATCTTCCCTGATCTGCTGCCCCCCCCCCCAGTTATGTTGGTCCAATCTGATATCCTCCTAATTCAGGGGTGTCAAACTCACAATGTCACGTAACATGTTGCGAAGTATCACAACTTTTTTTCCATTGCTGGCAATGGGGTGAGCGTGGTTTTGTCATGATGCATCCGGCTCGCAGGTCGGCAGTTTGAAACCCCTGTCCTAATATATTGAATTTCAGTCAGACATCAAGAAAAAAATCCTAACAGTAAGAACTGTTCAACACTTTCACTCAAGAGATGATGGACTCAGTTTGCTGGCGGTGTTACAATTTATTTTCCAGATGGCCTTTTGTCAGTGCAGTCCTACAATGGGTAGGGATTTAGACTAGGACAGAAGTTCTCAAAATGTGGTCTGGGGAGTTCTGGGTGTCTGACTCATTCTCTGTCACAATAACAGCTTCTTGGCATTATTTGTAGGCTGTCTGTCTGTCTGTCTGTCTGTCTGTCTGTCTGTCTGCCAGCCAGCCAGCCTGCCTGCCTGCCTACCTACCTACCTACCTACCTACTTACCTACCTACCTACCTACCTACCTACCTACCTACCTACCTATATATCGTTTAATTTGTTTGTTACCTAACTCCCAATGACTCTAGGTGACTACAACAACTAAAACAAGGAAATACAGTAATAACCAGTTTAAACAATAAGTGGTCCCAGTGATATTGGCACACTAGGTATCATACCGAAAAAATCTTGGATAGCACTTGGAAAATCTGTGCATTCACAAATTTTCCATCTGTCAGTTATATAGGCCAAACTGCATGGATCTGCACATATACTGTGCTGGTACAATATTCTAGGTGCTTGGAAAGAACTCAGTGCATATGAAGACCAACACGTTACAGATCTGGCAGTTGTAAATTCATATTTTTGGGTACACAATAATAGTAATAATTAAATGCCAGGTCCAATCTAAACATCTGTCTGACCATGCAACAAACCATAATAATTGGCTTTTCTTGCTGAACTGCAATAATTGCGACTGGCAACTCTCCTAACCAACCCAGTCATAAAGCACAGTATGTGACCATGTTGACTTACAAAGGCAACTGCAGTAATTCCAGTTGCTTTCCTTAAGCAAATCCAGCACAGTTGTTAATCATATGAATTCCATTTGCATAAATCACATGATTGCCATTTGCACGCTCCCTCTGGCTTTCCTTGCTTGTTGGGAGTTAGCAAGGGAGGTTGCAAATGGCAATCACGTGACCATTGGATGTTGCGACTATTATAATTGTGAGCCAGTTGCCATGTGTCTGAATTGCAATCACATGACCATGAGATTGCTATGACAATTGCAACTACGAGGACCAATCATAGATCTACTTGTTTAGTGCCATCATAACTGGTTGCTGACCAAATGGTTGGTACTAGTGCTATTACTACTACTAATAATATGGTGAGAACAACAGGATCTACACTCTCCCTCACCAAAGGCTTGGACAGTGAGCATAAGTCTTAAGTACAGGCTGTGAAAAAGTGAGGAAAATTATGTATATATAATGCATCCATAATACTCCCTGTTTGTTTGTTTTTCAATCAATCAGAATAGAGCTGGAAGGGACCTTGGAGATCTTCTAGTCCAACCCCCTGCTCAAGCAGAAGACCCTATACCATTTCAGACAAGTGTTTGTCCAGTCTCTGCCTAAAAACCTCCAGTGTTGGAGCATTCACAACATCTGAAGGCCAGCTGTTCCACTGGTTAATTGTCCTCACTATTATGAAGTTTCTCCTTAATTCCAGGTTGCTTCTCTCTTTGGTCAGTTTCCAACCATTGTTTCTTGTCCTGTCCTCTGGTGTATTGGAGAATAATTTGACCGCCTCCTCTTTGTGGCAACCTCTCAAATACTGGAATACTGCTATCATGTCACCCTAGTCCTTCTTTTCTCTAGACTAGCCAAGCCCAAATCTTGCAACTGTTCTTCATATGTTTTAGTCTCTAAGCTTTTAATCATTTTAGTTGCTCTTCTTTGCACTTTTTCCAAAGTCTCAACGTCTTTTTTGTAACGTGGTGACCAAAACTGAATGCAGTATTCCAGGTGTGGTCTTACTAAGGCTTTATAAAGTGGTACTAATACTTCACATGATTTCGATTCTGTGCCTCTTTGTTAGCTTTTTTGGCTGCTGCTGCACACTGCTGGTTGATAATTAAGTGATCATCCACTAGGACTCCAAGGTCCCTCTCACAGTTGCTGTTTAGCTAGGTCTCATCTAATCTGTACTTATACCTTTGATTTTTCCTGCCTAAATGTAAACATTTGCTTTTCTCCACATTAAAACTCATTTTGTTGGATAGGGCCCATTGTTCAAGTTTGTCAAGATCTTTTTGGGGCCTGAGTTTGTCTTCTGGGGTGTTGGCTATTCCTGCCAGTTTGGTGTCATCTGCAAATTTGATGAGTTCCACTTCTATTCCCTCATCTAAGTAATTAGTGAAGATATTGAAGAGTACTGGGCCTAAGATGGAGCCTTGTGGTACCCAACAAATCTTGGTCATCAAACAGCAAAAAATGCTAATAAAATCTCACATTTGCTTTCCCCTGTGGAACACTCTACCCTTTGAAGTTTGACAGGCATTTCTCCTTCTAGTTTTCCAAAAAGCACTGATAACCTGCTTTCCCCCCAAGTGCTGGCATAGAGCAAAAAGGATGAAAGGATTTAACAAAGATATTAGAAGCTTAACATTGGTGCCAGGTTTTTTTTAATGTTTATGGTTTTAATAGATATATGCATTGTGCTATTTTTACTGATGTTTTAATTGTTGATTGGGAGCTGCTCAGAGTTCAGCATAAAAGGAGTGGCTATATAAATGCTTTAAATAAATAAAAAAAATACAAAGTAGATTGTTCCTGGATGTGGGTCAGTGTGTTCTGTTAGCGCCCGCAAACTGGTTACTGTTCTGTTTCAGGAAAAGAGGCATTGAGACGAAGCAACGAGTTCCAACAGTTCTCCTTTATTGCAACACCAACAGAACAGGTTTTAAAATGGTGCGGCCCCCTTTTATAGCCCCCCTGCACAATACCTTGCTGGCCAATCATTGCAAAGGCTGGGAGCAGCCTTTCTTGTCCCGGGCATCCACATGGTCTGCCCGGGCCAATCGCTGCATCCTGTGCCTGCTGGCCCAGGACATAACACCTCTCCCCCCTTGGCTAAAATAATAAGGCACACTTATTATTTTAAATACTCCAACACTCCATTACATTGCTTACGTTGCATCTATATATACACAACACTACAGTCTTGCTACCGACATGCTCCCCACTCCCCTTGAGCTGCATTACTTAACCCAGACTACTAGGCCTGCCCATGAACTGACAAGGACTGTACATAGTCTTGTAAGTATTTGGGAGGACCTCTGGCCCGCCCTGATCTTCTCATGGCCGGTGTGTGTGCCTTGCCTGCCAGCTCGCCTGCCAGACTAGGCAGACCAGGACTTTGTTGCCCCAAAGACCCAGGGGACCCACCCAGCTGCTGACTGGCTGGATATGCTAAATCCAAGCCAGGGTTCCTTGGGGGGGTGAAATTCCCCAAGTCCAGTTTCGTGATGAGGCGGCGACCCCAGCGGAGTTCAGCTGGGCTCTTTCCAGTAGCTGTGCAAGGTGTAGTGCGGTGGCAAAGAAGAAAGTCCGCTAACCTGTGATGCCAGGTTCCATGCGTGATCCTCTTTAAGGCATCCTTGGTTGTGAGCACCATTCGTTCAGCCTGGCCATTGGAAGCTGGATGGAACGGTGCAGATGTGGCATGCCGGATCATGTTGGCCTGGAGGAACGCCTTGAACTCAAACGATGTGAATTGGGGCCCGTTGTCGGAGACAAGGACATCTGGAAGTCCATGTGCGGCGAAGATCCCTCTCAGCACCTGGATGGTCCTAGCAGTGGTAGTGGAGGAGACAGGCATGACCTCTAGCCACTTGGAATGGCTATCCACGAGAATTAAGAAGAATTGCCCCTGAAAGGGTCCAGCGTAGTTGATATGGACCCTCGACCATGGGGTATGAGTCTCTTCCCACCTATGAACTGGGGCCTGGGGCATCTCTGGCCTTGACTGTTGACAAACAGTGCACCCGTAGACCTGGGCCTCGACGTCTTTGTCGAGCCCAGGCCACTAAAGATGGCTGCGCGCTAACGCCTTCATCTGGACTATTCCCTCATGCAGAGACTGCAGGACTCTAGTCCTCAATGAGGTTGGGATTACTACCCGGATACCCCATAGGACACACCCCTTGAAGGTGGAAATCTCGTGCTTCCTCTGCCAGAAGCTCTGGAATTCTGAGCCTGGACATGTGACAGGCCATCCATACAACGCCCAGGTCAGCACGCGTGTTAGTGTGTGATTGGTGGCTGTTTCTGCAGCCACGTCCCTAGCACTGAGGGGAGATTCAGGCAAGTCCTGAATAGACAGGATGCGGTTGGCAGGTGCTGGATCTGCCTCTATCTGCTGTAATGGCAACCTGCTGAGACCATCTGCATGACCCATTTCTTTGCCTGGCTTGTGAACCAGTGTGTGATCATATGCAGACAGGAAGATAGACCACCTCAACATTCGTGGGGATATTATGTGTGGGGTTTGTTTGTTCGTTGTGAACAACCCCAGCAGTGGCTTATGGTCTGTAAAGACCATGAAGTGGCGGCCATATACGAAGTCATGGAACTTCTTTATGCCAGCCACTATAGCTAAGGCTTCCCTATCTATCTGTGCATAATTGTGTTCAGCTGATGATAGGGTTCTAGAGTAGTATGCTATTGGGACTTGTGTTCCATCAGCCTTCAAGTGACTTAACACAGCCCCAATCCCATAAGGGGACACATCACAGGCGATGCACACTGGCAAGTTCTCATTGAAGTGCGCGAGGACCGCATTTGAAGAGAGCAAGGCCTTGACCTCTTTGAAGCTCTTTTCATGTGCTTGTGTCCACTGCCAAGGGGCCTGTTTGTCCAAGAGCCAGTGTAACAGCTCAGCCACTGCAGCCTTGTGAGGAAGGAATGAGTGGTAAAAATTTAGCAGTCCCAGAAAGGCCTGAAGTTCACCCTTGGATTTGGGACTTGGGGCCTGCTGAATTGCTTGCAGCTTGGATTCAGCAGGGTGGATGCCCTGAGCATCAATGCGGAATCCTAGAAACTCCGTGGAGGTAACCCTGATCTTGCACTTGTCTTGCTTAAGCTTCAGCCCCGCTTGGCGGAAACGTAGCAAAACGGCTCTCAGCCTTTCGGCTAAATTGTCAGCTGAGTCCCCAGCGATGAGGACATCATCAAAGTACGGGAAAACGCCAGGGATATTTTGGAGCATTCGCTCCATTACACTCTGGAAGATGCAAGGGGCCATGTTTACTCCAAATTGCAATCTTTTTACCTTGAATGCCCCCCTATGAGTCACTATAGTTTGGGCCTTGGCCGTTTCCTCATCAACTGGCAATTGTTGATAGGCCTGAGCCAGGTCCAGCTTAGCAAAGATCTGGACCCCCTTGAGGGAGGCTAGAATGTGACT
>NW_015387316.1:443267-448063 GCF_001527695.2 Protobothrops mucrosquamatus
TTCGCTCCATTACACTCTGGAAGATGCAAGGGGCCATGTTTACTCCAAATTGCAATCTTTTTACCTTGAATGCCCCCCTATGAGTCACTATAGTTTGGGCCTTGGCCGTTTCCTCATCAACTGGCAATTGTTGATAGGCCTGAGCCAGGTCCAGCTTAGCAAAGATCTGGACCCCCTTGAGGGAGGCTAGAATGTGACTGACCACTGGTACTGGGTATGAATGCTGCTGCAGCACTTTGTTAAGCGTGCACTTGTAGTCCGCACAGATTCGGACTTCACCATTGGCCTTCAGTGGCGTAACTATGGGCGTTTCCCGTGGACTACTGTCCACAGGCTCTAAGATACCCTGCTGAATCAGTTTATCCAGCTCTGCATCTATTTTACCCTTTAAAGCAAAGGGCACCCTGGGTGGCTTGATTCTAATGGGGGCTATGGCTGGGTCTAGCCTCAGAGAAATAGGAGGGCCTTTGTAGGAGCCAAGTTCTGGACTAAATACATCTGCAAACTCCTTGCAGACCCCAGCCAGGCCTGTTGTTTGCACGCTGTGTATTCCAGTCACCTGAATTCCCAGGGCCTCAAACCAGTCAAGTCCAATGAGACTCGTACAGTCTCCCCCAACCACAACTACATCCAGTAGCCCCTCAAAATTCCTACGCTGCACCTTGAGTGTGGCCTCCCCCCTCACGTTGACTCTGGAATTTTGGAAATCTGTGAGGATGAGGTTTGATGGCCTGAGTTTCACCCGTAGGCTGCTTCTGCTGCAGACCTTGTTAAAGGTGTCTAGGGAGATGATCGATAGAGCAGACCCAGTGTCCAGCTCCATCGACAAGGGGACCCATTGCAACTTCACGTTGATGTGAAGCTTCTTCCTAAGTGGCCTGTGGACCCCCGTTCTAAAAACGCTCCTACGTGATGCACAGAAGCCCACCCTGTTCTAGCTGGGGACCCTGGTACCTTTCTGAGGCAATTCCTCTGGGTAACGTTCCTTCTGGCGACCCAAACAGACGGAGGCAATGTGGCCTTGCCTACCACAGGCCCTGCAGATGCGGAGCGAAAACAGCAGTCTGCGCGGCGATGGTAGCCTCCACACCCGATGCACAGAGGGGATGATGGTGGCTGGGCCTTCCCTCCGTGAGGCCTTCTCCCTGGAGTCTGATGCAGCCGATCCACTTCCAATTCTGGATCCTGTTCGGATTCTTTGTGAACAACTTCTTGATGGATGGTGGCTGGAACTTGAGGGGGCTTGGAGAGCCGCAAGGCCTTCACAGCTCCGCCTGCTGCTTCTTCTGCTGAAACCTACCTCAGGGCATCTTGGAACGTGAGGCCTTCCTTCGCGAAGAGCTTCTGCTGCAACTCCCGGCTTCGCAGGCCACAGACCAGCTGGTCCCGCAGTCTCTCTTCCAAGTCTTTGAACTCACAGGGCCTAGCTGCTTGTCGCAAGGCTGCAACAAACTCTGCTGCAGACTCACCAGGCCTCTGGTCCCTCTGCTCGAACGTGTGTCGCCAGGCAATTACTGAGAGCTTGGGTTCAAAATGCTCTCGAAGCATCCTCTTCAAGTCTGTGTAGGTGATTGATTCCAGTGGTGCTGGGGCGACCAGATTCTCTGCAATATTGAAGGTCTCTTGCCCACACACACACAGCAGCGTGGCAGCTTTGAGGCCATCTTCTTGAATTTGATTCACCCGGAGGTAGTTCTCTACCCGGGCCACATACGAGCTCCAGCGTTCTGGGTGAGCTGTGTCAAATTCTGAAAGCCGGCCTATCTTTGCCATCTGCCCTTTGTGACCCTTTCTCTTTGGACACTGTTGTGCAAGAGAATAGCTCAAAGTTACCAGGGAATTTCCATAGACTGCATCTCTCCAACTTAATCCAACTACTACCCCATGGTGGCTTTCTTAAATTATTTCCAAGAAGGTAGGGGGAAAAAAACTATTTTCTTCACATATATGCCCCTCCTAGTTTCAGCCCCAGCTTCCAACTAACTGTTATGTTTGTTTCTGTAACAAATTGATTCCTTCTTGTTAAATCTCATTTTCTTGTTCCACTTCTAATAAGACATTAGTTGGGTGTTTAAACAGGCACTCCTTTTATTTCCCAAACCTAGCATTCAGTCCAAAAGCAATTTATTATTTCATGCCAAACCCAATTGATGACAATTTTTCTTGGACTTGGTCCATCATAATCACATTATGCCTTCATTAGTGGTGCATGTAATAAAAGTGAATCTATAAAATACAGCCTCTCTAATGGCATTGCATGAATAGCTGCACACAAACCTTGTTAACACAGTGCATAGTGTTAAGCAGAGTCAGGTTTAATTAACTACATGTGAAGAACATTAAAAACAGAACTCAAACAGATCAATGTTTGGTATCAGTGATAATGCAAAAAAGTAAAATAAAGCTGTGCCAATATATGTAGAAACTATAAATCAGAATTCTAGTGAATTCTGGTGCATGATAATGAAGGATTTCTAGGGAATTCCTGAATTCATTGGAATAGTATTGCTCAATCTTTAACAACTTTAAAATGCCTGGACTTTTAACTCCCAGATTTCCCCAGCCAGCATGCTGCCTGGGTAATTCTGAGAGTTGAAGTCCAGACATCTTAAAGTTGCTAAGGTTGAGTAACACTCAATATAGGGAACTAGCAATTCCTTGGCTCCTTCTTCCAAGTGAGAACAACCACAAATATTTAGAAGAAAAGATTTTCATGTTCTATATTTCAAAACAATGAAATCTTATTATGGCCAATGATTAGATGTAGGTACAATTTAGTAACTATATTATAGGAGAAATGGGTAGTAAAATAATGGTAGCTGAACAATTTACATAAAGGAAAAGTAAAACTAGCAGGTAAGAACTGGAGTACCCGGTCATATTTCAAGTATGCAAGGTAACAAACATTGCAAGAAGTGTTTAACTGAAGTAAGTCAAGAGCTATAGTGCTGTATGTCAGTCTAATAAAGTATTAAAATACTAATATATCAAAGCATTTAAATAATTAAAATGTGGAAATAAAATGCAGAAGTGTATACTAAAATAATAACATTTACTTGGAATACCTTGAGCATAATTGATGATGTTTACTTAAGACCTACTTAGTTATTTATTGCAATCATAATTTAGAGTTATATAAGAGGAGGAGGAAGGAAGAGGGAGGGAGGGAGGGAGGGAGGGAGAGAGAGAGAGAGAGAGAGAGAGAGAGAGAGAAGAATTTCAAGAATGTTGAGCTATCAGGTTGAGTCTGAAGTTATCTAATGCCTAGTTCTAATTGCTAAATTTAGCTATCATTGGGTGATGTCATGATTTAAGTCTGAAATCTGAAAGGAGGATATAAAAATCATTCTCTCCAGCATTCACAGTAAAAGGGGAATTATTATGGTATAGGGTTTCCTGCCTGAGCAGGGAGTTGGACTAGAAAACCTCCAAGATCCCTTCCAACTCTGCTATTCTATTCTATTCTATTCTATTCTATTCTATTCTATTCTATTCTATTCTATTCTATTCTATTCTATTTTGAAGATCCCTGTAGAACTTACAGTAAAAGAAGACATGAGAGATTGTTTTGATTTTGCTGGAGCCTCAGAGGTATGCTTTCCATATAGAAGCACCAATGGGAGTACATTGTGCCTAAAACAAATAATTTCCTCAACTTAGAGGCTCTAGAACAGACATGTCAAACGTATTGGAGCTTTTTTGCCATTGCCGGCAATGGGGTGGGTGTGGTTTTCCGATGACACGTCCGGCCCATGGGCTGGCAGTTTGACACCCCTGTTCTAGAAGTTTCTCTATACTAATCTCTGAGATATGGAATCAAATGTTGCTTTAAAATCCAGAAAAGCTACTTAGAGACTTCAGTTTCTGAATGTGCTTCTCAATCAGTTGATGTTAACATAAATACATAGTCTACTGTTGAGTGCCCCATTTGTTTGAAACTATTATTGCCAGCCCCTAATCTTCAGGGATGTGTACGGAAAGGAAGAGCTATCCACTAGGTGCAATTCCATTACAGCAGTTCAGGGACAATTCAGTCAGTTTGGGAGCTCCAGAGGGAGAGACTGGTAGCCAAGTCTGTAATATGGCAAACCTCAAGATTTTGGTAATGTTTGCTTGGTTAGTCTTTGAGTACAACTTTATGAAGTGCTCACCCCCTATTTGTTCAGGGACCTGGTTAGCAGGCCTTCTAGGAGACTTCCCAAGACCCTGAGCTGTAAGTTGCCAAAAAGTTTTCTTTGCCACAATATAATAAAGAGGTTGAGACTCTAGAATGAGTGCAGAGAAGACAAACAAAGATGATTAGGGGACTGGAGGCTAAAAGAACAGTTGCAGGAATTGGGTATGTCTAGTCTAATGAAAAGACAGGCTTAGGATACAGGAGGATCTGGACAGACTTGAACACTGGGCGCTATCTAACAAAATGAAATTCAATGGTGAAAAAAGTAAGGTTCTACATTTAGGCAAGAAAAAAACAAATGTACAGTATAGGGGGTACCTTGCTCAATAGTAGTAACTGTGAGAGGGACCCCTGGACAATCACCTAAATATGAGCCAGAAGTGTGCTGCAGCTGCCAAAAAGACCAACACAGTGCTAGGTTGCATTAACAGAGGGATAGAATCAAGATCACGTGAAGTGTTAATACCACTTTACAATGCCTTGGTAAGGCCACACTTGGAATACTGCATCCAGTTTTGGTCACCACGATGTAAAAAAGATGTTGAGACTCTAGAAAGAGTACAGAGAAGAGCAACAAAGATGATTAGGGGACTGGAGGCTAAAGCATATAAGGAACGGC
>NW_015387316.1:448936-452132 GCF_001527695.2 Protobothrops mucrosquamatus
TGTTAAAGCAATAACCAAAACAAAAAATAACTTGCTTACAAAAATGCTATATTTCAAATCTTACCACAAAGAAAAAGGTTTTATAACATTTATCGATCAGTTGGATCAGCTAATTTGTTCCAAGCTTTGGCATCCAAATACCTGTAAAGCTGTTCTGGAGGGAGACATATTAATCAATGAAAATACACACGCATAGACAGGGAACAAGGAAAAACAAATTCAAACATGGACTTTTAAATCAACATAATTCTTCTTTATTATTTATCTGGATAACATTCAGGAAAAGTAGGAACCCAAATATGTTGATTTTTTTCCAAAGGGCTGAAGAGAAGTTCCCATTTTCCAACTTGTTGCACTCAGTTGCTCTTTTGCTCCCTTCATGCTTGATGGCTTGCAGTCAGATGAGAGAAATTGCTCCCGTCACAAGTGTTTGCATTTAAAGTGACATAAAAGTATGGACTTAGAATAATAGAATAAATGAATACAAGAATTTAAAGAGACCTTAGGGATCGTCTGGCCCAACCCCCTACCCAGTGCAGGAACTTGTTAAATAAAATCTATAGCATCCCTCACAAACAGTCATCCAGTCTTTGTGTAACACTTTCTGTGAAGGAGAGTCAATCACCTCTCAAAGCGATCTATTCCACTCTTGAACAATTTCTACAGTTCAGGATCTTTTTTTTTCTTGAAGTCCAACTGAAATCCTCTTCCTTGAAGCATGAACACATTGCTTTTCCTCCTGCCTTTGGAACAAATGAAAAATCTTGTCCTCTGTTCTACGTGACAGCCCTTAGGATACTTGAAGACAGCTATCATGTCTCCCTGTAGTTTTTTGTTCTTCAAGCTAATGTATCCATTATCTCAACCATTCCTCATAAATTTGCTTTCCCAGAGCTCTGATCATCATGGCTTCTCTCCAATATGTCCAAGTCCTTCCTAAATTACAGTACCCACAACTGGAAACATTATTCCAGATATTTCAGACCAACATAGAATTAAAAAGGAATGATGACCCAATGCTAGGGGGAAAAGGGCAAATATTGGTGATAGGAGATTCATTTCTTAGGGGAACAGAAACTATAGTCTGCAGACCAGGCAGTCATTCTAGGGAGGTATATAGTCTCCCTGGAGCAAAAATCAAAGACGTAACAGAGTACCTTACTAAATTAATCAACTCCCATGGATTACTACCCCTTTCGTGTCCTACATGTGGAGGAAACTGACACAACAATGAATCTGAAAACAATAACAAGATTACGAACAGCTAGGGAGGAAAGTTAAAGAATTAGGAACACAAGTGTTATTTTGATCTATACTTCCAATGAACCACTGGCTTAAAAACTGTTATTGTCAACAGAACTTTGGCTTCCTAGACCATGGTCTGCATTACCTAGATGAAGGGCTACTGGTAAGGGATGGACTGCACCTCACAAGATCTGGAAACAATATATTTGGAAAATGACTGGCTCATCTTATCAAAAAAGCTTTAAACTAAAATTGAGGGGGGGATTTCACAACCTATAGAACCTAACTCCAAGCAAAAACCACTAGATAACCAATGACATAAGGAGAAAGGGAGTAAAGAAAAAAAAAGAAATAAGATAGTTGACCAATAAAAAAGTTTATATTGAAAAGAAATGTTAGGCAAGAAGCTGTTTGTCTTCTGAAAAGTGAAAAGATAGAACCAGATGGCATCTATTTTGTGAATATATGTATAATATTCTCTAAGAATTCTGGAGTTACCCAATGGTAAAAAGGTCTTGTGTTAGGGTTAGGGTTAGGGTTAATTTGTGGTGTCCCTCAGGTAGTCCTTGAGTTATGACAATAATGACCCAGTGCCTCCAGGGATCTGGTAGGGCAGGATGGGATGGGGACTAGGTAAGTGGGCACACTGCAGTATCTCTGCAGTTGGTCATAATGGTGAATGACCGCAGTGGGGCTACAGGCATAACTTTGAAATGGGATCGAATGTAGCTTTCAGGGGGATCTATCGTAACTTCATAAACATTGTTAAATGATTTATCGTACCTCAAGGACTACATGTAATGGCGTCATAAGACAAATATTTGCTAACTCACCAAGAGAAACTTGTTATAACAACTCTGACTTTTTTGTTTTGGAGACAAATCTTTGCTATTTGAACCTTACAGTCAAACCATTATATTGGCTACTGTAAACAAGCTTACTGCATAGTTTCCTGTTTTGGCTCTGAGACAATCTTTAGTTATGGAAGCAGTGCCTGTTCAATCAATCCTATGCATTGATTATTTTTAATAATTGTAGATTTTAAAATATTGCATATAGCTATTTTCAGCATAGTATTTGTGTCCCTGCAATGTTTAATGTTTAAAAAAACTTGACTGTTTTTAATGCAAAATAATTTGAAAGAAAGAGATACACCTGCCTCTCATACTTTTCTCCCCCCCCCCCAAAATACCTTTCAATCAAAAGAAAACAATTTTATTTCATACATTTGTAATGGTGCAATTAGACATAATTATATGTTCAAATGATTACATGTATGAAAACTAATTGTATAATTGGGGATAACTCTGCTGATGAGGTAAATATACAATTAGCTAAAAAAGAATTCTGGGGGAAAAAAACAAGAATTGACACACTGCCAAGTGGAAATTAAGGTTGTGAAGAGATCAAACTAAATGTAAATGCTGGATTATGCACAGGTCTTCAACAATTTAGTTGAACATCAAAGAATTTATCATAGAAGCAAAAGGACCCAAGAACCTTCAGTGAAAGTATGCCTGTCACTGATAGGGTAAGATTTCCAACTAAAATTTCTTAATGTCTAATCTCTCACTCAATATATTACTGAGGAACAGCTGAAGATCTCTTGTGTTTATGACATAGATAGATAAAACTTTCAGGACTTCTAGTTATTGATGCTGTCTTCAAGAAAAAAATCAAAAGCTTAAAGACAGGAATATAGTGGGAACATGAAATGTAAGAAGCATGAACATAAGAAAGCTCAAAACAGTGAAAAATGAAACTAATCAACTACATATTGATACCTTATGCATCAACAAATTGAAATGGACTGGATTTTCCAAATTTTGAAAACATGACAGTGGGGGTGCTGTGACAGTTTTAAGTGCAAGTTCTGGCCAGAAATCACGTTTTTTCAGTGCTGTTGTAAATTTGAATGCTCACTAAACAAATAGTTGTAAATTGAGGATTA
>NW_015387316.1:452911-468848 GCF_001527695.2 Protobothrops mucrosquamatus
AAAAATGAAACTAATCAACTACATATTGATACCTTATGCATCAACAAATTGAAATGGACTGGATTTTCCAAATTTTGAAAACATGACAGTGGGGGTGCTGTGACAGTTTTAAGTGCAAGTTCTGGCCAGAAATCACGTTTTTTCAGTGCTGTTGTAAATTTGAATGCTCACTAAACAAATAGTTGTAAATTGAGGATTACCTGTATGAATGAGGAGTTCTTCCAGACAAAGCTTTGTGATGGGATTATGTCTCTTATACAGGAATATAATGACCCTGTTCCTATTTCCATCATGCATCTGTGACTTCCCTTTTTTTTTAGGGCTATTACTTTTTAGAGGTTGGCAAACATCAATGTTACTTGTTCTTTTGAAATTATTCACTTCTTCTGCTGGGGATTGAGGGACATTAGCTATTTGATTTCTGCTATAAATTATTTTCCCAGGAATTACTAGTTCATTGCTGAACAAATGGGTTTCATCCTTACTACTACATATGGAACTGCAATTGTTCCCGGCATTTCAAACTAATTGGAGAATGTGATTTATGACTGTTAGTTGTAGGAGGGAATTGTGCTTTGATCTATGTGCTGAAGGGAGGGGAAGTCAGATTTTGGCTTCAACTATGTACCTGCCAAAGCTATGCTGCTTGATTAAAGATTCTTTAAGGTAAACAATGCCTCAAAGTTCTTTGAAGAGTTTCATCTTTCGGAACCATGACATTTATATATATATATATATCTCCTGTCCAGTCATATCCAACTGTAGGGGGGCAATGCTCATCTCCGTTTCTTAGCTAAAGAAGCTAGCATTGTCCAAAGACCCTGTCCATGATCATGTGGCCAGCATGCCTAAATGCTAAGGTGAACAGGACATTGTTACCTTCCCATTAAAGTAGTACCTATTTATCTATTTGCATTTGCCTGCTTTTGAAGTGTTAGGTGGGCAGGAGCTGGGCCAAGTAACGGGAACTCACCCTTCATGTGGCATTCAGGTCTCGAACCTGGACTGTCAGCTTTCTAGCTTACAAGCTCAGAGTCTTTAACTGCTGAGCCATTGTGTCCCTTGGAGGTAGATAGGTAGGTAGGTAGGTAGGTAGGTAGACAGACAGACAGACAGACAGAACGACAGAGGATTTTCCCACCTGCTGTTCTTCCTATATTCTGCTAATGTTGCTGCTAATCATCCAGAACTGTTTATTCAACAAAGCTTATATAGCAGCTAATGATCACCATCCATAACTCAAGCTGCTCACATTTTCCAATCTAAAACAGCCCAGTGAGAGAAATTAATGAGGTTTTCTTCTGGAATTTAATTGAAGCATGGAAAACCAGAAATGTTGGCAGATCAAAGGAGATATACAAATTCTATTCTATTTTGGGGGGAAGTGGGTAGGTAAAAGACTATTCATCTTATTGAATGAGGACTGATAGAAATAGAATGCAGATTTTTTTCCCTGCATAGCATTAGTATATAGCCAGAAAGACACTGAACATACAAATGTAATATTCTGCTGGAAAAATATTAAATGATTGTCTAAAATATTTTCCTGCTCTTGTTACAGAATTGCAACGGTGAGTACAGGATTACAGGGAGGTCCAGAGCATGCAAATTATTGGTAAACTGGATATTTGAAGTCCCACCTCTTTTTACACGCCTGCAGTGTTTATGGTGCATGTAAAAATGGGTGGGGCCTCAATCATCTGGTCACATTTTAACATTCTGAACACACCCACAGATATGAATGTAGCATCAAACTCGGAATCAGTCCTGCCCTTTATTTTTCTTTAACAAAAGTGGCAAATAATTCAACCTGAGAGCTAGCTTAAGTAATCATGCTGCTTTGTATTGCAAGAAAAAAACAACAACTGATAACCTCTGAGTGCCTTACAAAGGACAAGGTAGCAGGGAGAAAAAGAGAAAGCTTTGGAACAGAGTTCTTGGGAACTAGATTTAGTTTGAAGAGGTAGAGAAGAGGCCAAGAAAACATGTCACAGGTGCTGATTGGAGAATGGCTGAGATAGCCCAGCAGTCTGACACCTTCTGTCTCTAAGGGGATGAGTTCAAGTTATGGAGCTGTCAGCAGGTCAGAATGGATTCTTAGCAGAAATCTCACACTATGCTCCTGCTTTCTAGTCTAACTTTTAGGTTAGACTTAGACTCCATCTCCTTCCCCAGCCCCCCAAAAATAGGAAAATCCAATCTGGAACTCTTTGGCGGCATCGTTGGATAAGCCACTCAACAGCAGAATGAAAATCTTTTCACTTTGGGTAATAGTCTTCCTAAACAAGTGATTGTACAGTTAGGTCACAATTGATGTGACTTCAAATAATGTGATATTCGATTTAGTACGAGTTGTAAATTGTAATTATATCAAGTTGTATTTAGTTCCTTGAATTTCAGTTAATGTGAGACTAGCAGGATTAAATACCATTGATCTTTATTAGACACTGTTAATCTTCAAGGAAATGCTGTGGAAGTAGTAGACTTCACAGCACATCTGGATGTGGGTGTATGAATGAGCTCGTATGTGCACACATACACTCATTTATGTGGATGCTATTCAAGTGAATTAATCGTAAAATCACAATTGATTATTCATTATGAGAAGTTCTAAATCTGAGTCAATAACACCTCTTAATGTCACAAGGGAACAAATTAGAGGGAATCATTTGGTGGGTGATATTAAAATTCTTGTCATTATAACATTTCTTTTTTTAAAAAAAAGATCTAAAGAGGCTCATTACTTAAATGGCTAAAATGAGTATTGTCAGAATGGTTTTCTGGTAAAAAGGATCAGGAAATTTCTTTTTTAACTTCTAGCTTTTCTTTCTCCTTAATGTGATCATTAAAGTTCTCCAGTGCTTTTCATCTACCTCTTCAAATCCAAATGTGTTTTTTTTGCCATTTATTTATGATACTTTTGTTCTAGTTCACGTAATGCCCCCTTTAAAAAATAAGAAAGAAGCAACAAGATCAGGGACATTTTTGTAATTCAGACAGCAATTGACAGTTATTATTATTATCCTTTTTCGTCATTTTTTTCAGTTCATATTTTTTTGTCTAATTTTAAAATGATCCTGATAGTGATGCTACATTTTCAGCAGGTGGCAAGACAACATCAATTATCACCAAACCTGGGAATGCAGTAGCCTGCAGATAAGGATGATTTTGAGAAAGAATTAACTTAAAAAATGCTGTATGTTTGAGTGATTATGAAGCAGAAGCCCTTCAGCTCAGTGGCTGATCAAAAAGGCTCTCACTCTTTCTTACTGAGTGTATGCATGTATGTCTCTCCCAACTTGTCATCTCCTCTGTGGGACCTCCATAATCATGAGCTGCCTTTGAGAAAAAAGATGTCACCGTAGAGCTGTATTTCAGAAATAAAGAAATAGAAAGCCTCCATTTTGTTCTTTCTCTGAATACTTTCCTTGTCAAAGTGTCAGAATGAGTTATTAGAAACCTGTAGCTATATTTTGAAAGGCTGATAAATTGCCAAAAGTTTTCTGCATTACCTTGAATTTCTGCTCAGTTGGAATTCTACTGAATTGACTGTTCCAAGGTAAGCCTCCCTGAATGTAATGGAACCTGCTGCCTAAGTAAGTGTCTATCTTTCTGTCTTCAAAAAGGAAACCCTTTTATGGCACAGGGCAGTTATGGCGAATCTGTGGTGCGTGTCATAGGTGACATGCCACATTTTGGGTGACATGATACCCAACAACAATTCTTGAAAGTACGCCCCATTTGTGTATGATTTTTGGGGAATGCAGAGGCCATATGAGATTGGGGTGTGATTTTTTAAAAGTATTTTATTACAATTCCTTAGTGCTTAATGAACAACGTGTTGTCTGGGTTAATTTGTTATGTTTAATAATACCAATTAAGTTCTTACTCTCTATCCCATTTTTTCAACCGTTGATAGAATAAGTTCCATATTTGGAAATATTCTGTATCTTCTTTTTCTTTAATTCTCAATGTAACTCTATCCATTTCCACACAGTCCAGTATTTTCTTGATTATCATTTCATCCAATGGTGTTTTTTTCATTTTTCCAGTGCTGAGCAAATACAATCCTCACTGCTGTTAATACATGTAATGTTAAATATACACCTTATCAAATTTTTCTGAAATTATGCCTAATAAAAAAAGTTCAGTTTTAAAGTCTGTGTTTCCCTAACATCTTTTCTAACCAAGTATGTATTTTTGTCCCACAATTTTTTGCTTTAACATATGTCGACCACAAGTGATAATATGTACCAGGATTTTGATTACATTTCCAACATTTACTAGACATATTTTTAAACATTTTTGCTAATCTAACGGGTGGTAAATGACATCTATAAAACATTTTATATACATTTTCTTTATACAAAGTTGCCATTGTCAATTTATAGTTTCTTTCCCAAAGATTTTGCCATTTCTCTAATTCTATATTATATCCATTTTTTTTCACCCATATTATCATTGTTTCTTTCACTTGTTTGTCTTCCATTGTCAAATTCAATAAAAAGTTATACAATTTTTTAATCAATTTTTCATCAGAACCCAACAATACCTGGACAAGCATTGTCTGATCTTTATAAAAACCATATATTTTAACATCTTTATCATGCCTCGATTGTATTTGCAGTTGGGGCCACCATGATAAATCAATGCCCTCATTTTCTAATTCTTATTTAGATTTTAATTTCCCATCTGTGTTCAGAATATTGGGGTGTGATTTAATGTGGCCTCCAGATATCTAAAAGTCATATGAGACTTGTGCACCTTGCCCGCCTTAGTGCTACAAACAATTGCTGTTATTCAGGATGGTCTAGATTGGGGGGGAGAGATATATAATTGTTTTTACTTCATTGGGGAGTCAAGTCAGGCATTTTTTGAATTGTTGACACCAAGCTCAAAAGGTTTATCATTACAGCCATAGGGAGCATAGGAAATATTGTTAGACTTTGAGTAAAAATGGCAAGGGAGACCATAACACTGTCTTGTTTTCCATATAAGGATAAATAAAAATAGAACATGCACCCACTGTTTCCTGATAAATATTGGGAATTTTATTCTTTTGTTGAAAGTAGTGTTAGAAATTGAATACCTTTATTAAAAAAAAATCAGTAAAAATTGTTAATATGTAAGACATTTGAAGAAAAGTTCACTTTCTTCAAAAAATAACAATAACTATGCAAATTAAAAATCCTCACTTAGCGACTGCAATTGAGACCAGTCACTTGGTCGCTAAGTGACATAATTGCAAAATGGGAAATCACATGACTGCAACTGTACTTATGATTTTACTTCAGCTTTCATTTTTTTCCCATTTCCCTGCTCTTTGGAATGCCCCTGTCCTGGGATAATTACCAAGAAGAGAATTAATGTTTGTATTTGCATTCATTGGAGAGGAAAGGATTACAAGAGAGTAAGCAAGCACACAGTGTGAAAAACACATTGAAAGGAATGTGCTAGCACAACTATTTGCCTAGCATATAAATGACTCTGAGCCCCAAGACACTTAGAAGACAAACAAAAGATGAAGGTGTGAAAGTGATTAAAGTCTTCTCAGTTACAAGCAGCAGCTGTGAGTTAGCTAATATCAGAATGCTGAGCTTGTTAACTATTAGTGCATAGCACCTTTGGGGAAAGGATTGTGCTGCACAGTAAAGTAACTCCTGTGTTTAAGCAATCCATCTGCTCTGTGAGCAGAGAAAAAAAATGGGTCAGGCACAGGAAAACACTAATTCACTGTAGTGGCAACACATGACAGAGAGGTGCTTCAAAAGTTGTAAATATGGGTATCATGCACAAAGTTAGTTTTTCATCACCATCATAACTTTAAAAGTCATTGCCCAGGATAGTCATTAAGAGAGTACAATTCAGGGGGAAAATATTCTGATGAAAGAGTTACAGAAATGATGGGGCCATGTGGAAACCCCCAATAAATAATAGTTATGATTTACTGAACTTTGATTAGAAAAATGTCTCTTTTGTAAAGTTAAGCATAATTCTGTTTAAGCATACACCTGGCAAAAGAATGGATCTTGGCTGTCCACAATATCATGAGGTGTCTTTTCCAACAGCCAAGTTCAACGGTATCAATACTCTTCCTATCTTTTTTTCTTCAAATACCAACTTCCATAAAATATCACAAGGAATGCCATGGCTTTCACAATTCTGATCTTTATAGGTAAAGAGACATCACAAATAAATATCTAATGGTTATGCAGATCTATGATTTATTCAAGCAAGACTCCTGTTTATAGGTGAGCAACAATTACGAAGCAACTCTGGAGTAACTGCTTGTGTCATTTTTGGTTCCTGGTACCTGACAGTTGCAATTCCCTTGGCAGGGCTGCTCTTGGGCTGTACTGAGAGCTGGTAAGGAAGCTTCTAATCTTTGGTCTAGTTGGGAGGGAGGGAGGGAGGGGGGGCATGGAGGATTAATTTGGCCCTGATAGGATTAGGTAAAGAAATGAACTGGGTTTGACCCTGGTCATATTTAAAAGAAGGGTGGGGTGAGGGGAAGGTTGCAGTCTCCATTTTGTTAGATTTATTTTCTTTACTATGTTGGGATGTTTAAAATGTATCCATTGAAAAGAAAAGAAAAGTTTTAAAAACACCAAGAGTTAATAGTTTCATCTATTTAACAATGAAAATCACTTCTAGCCCATCTTGTTACATTAATGGATATTATGTTGATACTGTGCTGAATCTTTTTAGAGATTAATCAATTTCTTCCTTACACCTTAAAATTGATTGCCAACGCATCAGATTTATACCAATAATTGTCATCTGCCCATGTAATATTCTTTTATATACTAAATCATCATTTTCACTTGAGGACTTCGATCTCATATAGATTTTGTTGGAGGGAAAAAAAATACTGAAAACCGAACTTCTGAATAAACGTAGACTTGTAGTGTGATTTTATATATACTGCTCACAAAAATAAAGGGAACATTTTACCATGGAACTGAAGGGGTTTGCGTTCCCTTTATTTTTGTGAGCAGTATATATATATATATATATATATATATATATCCTGGAGGTTTTGGGGGAATAGAAGTAATATGTTAGAATAGGGGTGTGGGCTGGTTGCATCATAAGGAGGCCATGCCCATCCCAATGCAATGCAAAAAAAGTCACGATACATCGTGACACATCATGTGATGCAGTGAGCTTGACACCTGTGTTTTAGAATATGGAACATAGAATCATAGGGCTAGGAGGGACCTCGGAGGTCTTCTAGTCCATCCCCTGCTCAAGACAGGAGACCTTATACCACCCTGGTCAAATAGATACAGAATTACAGATAGCACAGATGTATAAAAGCTTCTGCTCTCCCCAACTGCATATATAGTTTTGTAACTGCAGTGGGTGATATGCCTCTACTACTCTGGTGTGAAAGCATTTTTTGCTGATTCCTTTTGTTTCATCAATATTTTATCTCCACAATATTGGAGAAACAGACTTCATATTATTCCAAATTACAAGTCACTCCAGGCAAATGGTCTATCCTGTAGTAGCTGCTAAACAGCAAAGAGTCTAGAAATCTGCCGAAAATTTCAATGTCCTGTGACCCCTTTATTTTCATTATATAAATTTACTAGCAGGAAAAGAGCTACTCCCATGTAGGTAGCAATTTCCTTACAGCTTTATTCAATCAATCAGACTAGAGCTGTAAGGGACCTTGGAGGTCTTCTAGTCCACCCCCCTGCACAAGCAGGAGATCCTAAACAATTTGAGACAAGTGACTGTGCAGTCTACTTAAAATCCCCCAGTATTGAAGCCCCCAAAATTTCTAAAGTCAAGCTGTTCCACTGATTAATTGTTCTCACTGTTAAGAGGTTTCTCTTTAATTTCAGGTTGCTTTTTTCTTTGATTGGTTTCCATCCATTGTTTCTTGTCTTGCCTTTAGGTGCTTTGGAAAATAAGTTGACCCTCTCTTCTTTGTGGCAGTCCCTCAAATACTGGAACACTGCTATTATATCACTCCTAGTCCTTCTTTTTCACTAGACTAGCCATACTCCTTCATGTCACCAAAGCATGGAAACAGCTGAGGAAACAAGGCACCATTTGGTTTTGTTTTTACACTTGTAATGGAGCTCCAATACATTTAAAAAGCTTTCAAGTATGCAAAATAGAGATCTGCCTTTATTTCAGACTGGGAAGAATGGGATGAAAGATTCTCACATGGAACAACTGAGGTAGTAAACAATTTAAGTGATGAATAAAGAGTTCCAAATAAAAATCCTTCCTTCTTCAAATTTGTTTATTTATTAAATTTATCTGCCACCCATCTTGTAACAAAACAACTTTGAGCAGTTGCCACTTTATGGCTTGGAAGTGCAATATTGTGACAGTGTGTTTTGGTTTTAGATTGGAAAGACCCAGGTTCATGTTCTCTTTCAGTCACTGTCTTGAAACCCAGCCTAACACCCTGGTTTGTGGTGGGGAAAAGGGACTCGGCGCTCTGTGGAAGTAAGATAGATTACAAATCAAAGAAATGAATGAAACTAATGCAGGTTCAAATTTCCCTGCAGCCTTAAGAGCTGCTTAGTGCCCTTGATGCATTAGTTAACATTTAAGAGTAAGCCTATCCTGCAAGATCATTTTGAGAATGAAATGGGACAGAGGTCATGCAACTTACTTCAAACCCTTTGAATGAAAAGTTGAATACATATAAATAAATGAAAGACACTTGGAGGTATCAAGATGAAATTTATCTTGAGGACTTCCAGTTTTGCTCTGTAGTGCACGGCTGAGGGATTGTGGGGCTCCACACCCCACAGCTGGTTTCACTTTGCCAGGGGACCCTAAATGGGTGTAAAGTCATCCCGGAAAGGTGACAAAGAAGGAGGCCCCCCTGTGGATAATGGAAAGATGGCAGTCAATCTGTTTGATCCAGGAGAAGCCCTCCAACCTGACAGGAGAAAGCTAGCTGCACACCAGTGTCTAGCCAAGCTACCAGCAGCCAAAGTCCAAAAGCACTAACTAGAACAACCGTGAACAGCATGATTGGAACTGGGTGAGAATATCCAACTTTTCTTTCTATTTTGTAACTGATTTCCTGGAAAAGATCCCCAAGAAGCAAAATCCTACGAAAGTGAAAAGAAAGGGGACTACACCCCCACCCCTCCATAGATGGAAACGGTGATTTAATTTTTTTAAGGGACAGAAGTATATTGAAATGAACTTAATAATACTACAATCTGGATAAATCTGAAAATCATGAAACTGTTAAGACTTTACATTTAAAAGAGTATTGATGAAATTACAAGAAAATAACTTTTTGCTTTAAAAGTTTGAAAATGAATGGCTACTGATGTCTAGTGGAGGATTAGAGCATAGAACAACAGCTGCCTTGACTCAGAAATTGGCAAGACACCCAGAAATAAAGAACAACTTGTTCCTTTGAACCTCAGTGGCTTCTCGTCAAATAGAGAACAGCTGGGATCAAAGGAAAGAAAATACACTGGGCTATCTATTACAAAATAAGAACTATATTTGTTTTAAAAACTGCTGACCTTCTGGGATTATAAATACTTACTGAGCTGTGATTTCTAAGCTCAAGAATTGTTTGCAGAGAAAGAAAAACCTTGACTTTTGGCTAATCTTCTAGGGGGGAATTTACTGGAAAACTCCTTGGTGGTTAAATATTGTGGACTCTAAATCTGACTGACTGATATTTGTAAGACCCCTGAATAGAGGAACTATTATAAAATACTGCTTTTTATGGTGCTTTGATAATTGGAAACACATTGGATTATAAAAAAAAAACATATATAAAGATAAGAATTATATAAGATTTGGTTGTTTGGACTTTAAGATTGGCTGGTTTGACAAGGCTAATTACAGAGACCATGGTACTGGTGAAAGACTATCTAGAGAGGAGAGACAAAATGGATGTTACATACCTATCAAAAAGTGATAGGAAACCATATCAAATATCTCCTTCTGAAGGCCCTACCTGGAACATCAAAGAACTGCAAGAGCAATATTTCAAGACAAAGCAAATATTTTCCAGGAGGAAATGTATGCAATGCTGTGACAGATTCAAATGACAATAGTTTCAAATCATGATGAGATTAAAAACAACTTTGACAACATAAATGAACACATCTTTAACTTAAACCTACAATTAAAAAACTCAGAAAACGACGACAAAGAATGAACAAACAAACCAGATAACAGAATACAAACTAGAGGACAGGGACCCAAAGAGGAATGCTACAAATGAAGAGAACTACAGTCTAATACAAACAAAAGAAACTTGCAAGATTTTCCCACAACAATGGAAATGGAAAAAAATATTTTATTTTTCAGAACTTCAAAATAAACTTGAAGATAGGAAAGAAGATCTAACAAAATGGATCATAGAGCAGCCAGGAGAATTATTAGAGTTTGGGAGACAAAAAATGCACATTCTACCTAACTTGTCTTTTCTATTCCCAACAACATTTACAAAAAGTACAGGAAGAATCTCCTGGCAAGCTGAATACACTGACTTGGAAAACTACTTCTCAAAGAAGAAGGCTAGAGTTAGATTTAAGAGATTTGATTTGACCTACCAGATGGAGTACTATATGATTAAACATTTCTTTGAATATAGTTAAAAGAATAGATAAATAATGAATATAAAGGGGCCCTACAGTAAGAGGGATAAAATATATAAGTAGTATAGTATTCTTTATAATATATGAAATATAAAAATATTGGGATGGTGTATGTGAATGAAAAGTTTGGATATTTAAAGGTAATTAACATTGAGAAAATTATGACTGATAAGAATGGTTTGAATATAAAGGTGAAATTAAGCTTAAATAAGAATCTTGAAAACAGGATATATAATGACTTAATAAGATGACTTTTATGAGTATAATTGAGACATAAATGGGTCAGAAAAGATGTATGCTGATGTTACTGTTATTTGTATAGACATAAGAAAAAAAATTATATTCAACCTTGTATAGAAAGTACTAAGAACTATATTTGCTTATTGATAAAAGAAGAATACTATTGGAAGAAGAGAAGATCAAAGAAATATATCATTAATTAATAGATTGATTATGGAATTATATAAATTAATTATTATTTATTGTTTTTTAAATATATGAACCCAGAAAACATGCTGTTTACTGAGCACTAAAGATTGTTATTGTAAAAAAATCAATAAAATATATTTTAAAAAAGAGATGAAATTCATCTTGTATAATCTTGGCTTTCCTGTTTACTGTTACTCCCAAAGAAGCATCTTGTTTGAATCAAAGGGACACATATGTTCATGAGAAAATTGCCATGGAATGTTATTCATCATTGTCAGAAGTGACTTTTGTTGATGGGTGTAGCAAACTCTTCAACACATGTCAGAAAACAAACATCTGATTTGAGGTCAGGAGTCCACTGCCCAGCTTCTGCATCTCACCTGCTTCATTAGACAATTAAGCACGTGTACAGAAAGCCCTGAGGTCCAATTACCAAGAAGACCATGGAGCTGGCTTGTACCACATTGTCAGAACATATTGTCAAACTGGTGATCTGAGAGTTGATTAGCCCTGAAAGAAATAGAGAATGAAAATCCAGGATAGAGAAGTACTAGATTAGAAAATGCCAGATTTTTATGAAAAGGTGAATCTCATTTCTTTCAGAAGTGTTGGAGGCTAAAATGGAGCTGAATCCTAAGCAGTTGCATACACAGTTATGTGAAGGGAGAAGCAATGAAAAAAAGTCAGTCCTTTAAGGACCATTATCATTATGAGAATCAAGAATAACAAAAAGGCAAGTAGCACCTTTTAACACACACACAAATTACTTAGAAGGGATAAGCTTCTGTGAGCTGAGCTGCAGCTCATTGCATCAAATGCATGAAGTGACTTAACTGATATGGAATTTAAATACATTTGAATGAGATACTGTAGAGGTGAAAGATAGGGTTGTTATGTAGATGAGGATTTCATGGGGGATAGATTTCAGGTACCTTATCAACTAGCAATTGTAGTGTGAGTGTGTGTGTGTTTAAATTGTGTTTGATCAGAGTTTCCGAGATAGCCCGAAGCCTATTGATGTGTGTACGCTCAGCTGTCTCATATTCAATTATGCTGGTGTAGTTTATTTGTTCCAAAACTACTACTTTGAAATCTGTAATGGAATGCCCTGGAAAGTTAAAATGTTTTGCCACTATGTTGTCCTCGTTCTGAGTTTTGATGTCAAATCTGTGCACAATTATTCTTTTGTGCAGTCTGACGTGTTGCTTTGCATATATTCTGGAAGAGCATTGCTTACAAATGATGGCATATTAGAGGAAGAATATATGTGTGAGTTTGTTGGGGCCTATGATAGTGTTACTCTGCAAGAGCTACTTGCAGAATCTGCTTCTCATATTGGTATCATTGTCCTGTTGCTTTTTGTTGTTTTTGAGAATGTGTTTTAAGTTGGTTGTCTATATGCAACAAGGGACCTGTCACCAACAGTATGAGAATCTATAGTGTCATTTTCCCTTATGGATTGAAGTTTATTAATATATTTGAGTGGTTTGTTTTTGGAACTATAGATAAAACCACCAGTGTCCTGTTTTTATGCTCTGTTTTTTTAATAAATTCACCTTGGGAATTGATTGGACTCTATTGATTAGTGTACTGATTTTGCTGTGTTGGGAATTCAGTATTCTGAATGCTACCATACAGTAACATGGCTTCCTTCCTACATATCTACTATGAGAGTCAATATAATTAGAAATGAGCAATCTTTGATCTTATGAGATTGTGTTTTGTGAGCATATAAGAACTTTACAGGAAGACTAGAAGAATGGAAAATTCAAGAGACAAGTTCAGGAAACTAAAATAATTGTTTTCTTTTTGGGGAAGTCATTGAAACTAGTTTTGCTTCATTGAGATAGTGAGATCTCCATTCTACCTGCAATTTTAAACTTAATAAATGAGTTGCACCTGACAGAAGTATGTAGGAGTGCTTCCTGATCTTTCCTTATTTTACATTTGTGAAGAATAGGAATAGAAATGAAAGAGCAGGCAACCCTATGGGATCAATTTGCCTTCTTGCAAGATTTCCATATCTATTTCACTCTTAAAACAAAAAAAGTGTTCCCTGCTCATTTCAGATGTTATTATTTCTTTGGATTATTCTTTCAGTTCTCAAGAAAGTTGTTAAGCTGAGCTGACATTTGTGATCTCTCAAATACTGCTCACCTTCTGGTTTGCAAAATTCCTTGGAAGCTTCCTCATGAATTCTTCCATCAGTGGTTCCAGTGGGCCATAGCAGCAGGTCAGAGGATGAGAAAAGATGGGCTTGGATAAAGATGACAAGAATTTCAAGAGAAGAGACAAAAGTGGTAGAAGAAAACAGGAGTCAGGACTTTATTTAAGGGGCTTAAGGAACATAGGATGGAAAAGTAAAAAAATACAAAAATAGTTTATTTGATTATGGTTGAATAATGATTTATTATATTTGGTTCTACTTATTGGTTATCTTGATTGGGATAGTGCTTGTTGTGAAATGGTCAACTGGATGTAATAAATTGGTTTGCAATATTCACAATACTATTTTTGATATATAAATAGGTATGATAGAACGTGCACCTGCAGGAGCAAAGGGAGAGACTTTTGGCAACACAGAACTTTCCCATACAGAGGCCCAGATTAGGACATTGTATAGTCCTCAACTGGATGTGGGTGGGTGGGGGAAGAAGTTCAGGGTAACCACACCATAAAAATAATATATCTAATGGGTAAGGAAGTTAACGTTTAGTTTGACAAGATTGTGTCCACTAGATATAAGCAAATAAAGGATTGAACTTGATTGGATTTCACTGTCTCATTGCTGGATTTGGGTCTGACAATAAGGAATTACTATTTCTGGTCATGTTTAATAGCTTTTAATTTTTTGTAACGTTCAATTGTTAATTGGAATTAGATTTTGATTATTAACAAGAGGTATGAGAGGATTTAGATTAAATGGAAAGGGGGATTATATACTTATGTTGTTAGGTATTTTTGCTAATTTTGGGGGCACCTTTGCTGATTAATAAGGATAACTGAAGATTTAGAAATGAGTTCATAGAAAATGGGGTGAGATATGGAATAAAGATGTACTTGATTGTATTTTATGAGACAAAGATAAGTTCTTAAATGTTGAATATACTTGCTGGGGATGAAGGGAGATATTTCTTTTTGTTGCTATTTCCCTTTTTGGGGGTGATATTTTCCCCACATTTTAATATATTATTTTAATGAATAGAATAGAATAGAATAGAATAGAATAGAATAGAATAGAATAGAATAGAATAGAATAAATCTGGAAGGGACCTTGGAGGTCTTCTAGTCCATCCCCCTGCTCAAGCAGGAGGACCTATACCATCTCAGACCGGTGATTGTCCAGTCTCTTTTTAAAAACTTCCAGTGATGGAGCTTCTGTGGGTAAGCTGTTCCACTGGTTGATTGTCTTCACTGTCAGGAAATTTCTCCTTAATTCCAGGTTGCTTCTCTCTTTGATCAGTTTCCAATCATTGTTTCTCGTCGTTCCCTCTGGTGCTCTGGTGAACAACCTGACCCCCTCTTTTTTTTGGCAGCCCCTCAGATACTGGAATACTGCTACCATGCCTCCCCTTTTCTTCTTTTCTTTAGACTAGCCAAACCCAAGTCCTGCAGCCGTGTTTTTCATTTAGGTTCTTGGGTTACTTAGTTATGTTAATATGTTAGTTTTACATATTTAAAATAATTCTTAACAAAATTTGTCCAAATTGGGCAGGTGGTTGGACTAGAAGACGTCCAAGGTCCTTTCTATGATTCTATGAATATTAGGCTTCTTTCACTGTTAATTCCAAGTATCTGATATATACTCTGTGAATCAAGATACAGCATGCATCTGTCATGATGAGTTGTACAGTACTGATGCCTCTACATTTATTTAATCCCCTTTTAAAACCAACTTAGTGAGGTGCAAGCACTTGGCCAGTATTTCTTTGCTTAGAGATATTGTTTGGAAGGTTAATAATTGGATGAGAGATCAACAAAAGGACTATAAACAAGTCTCTGAAGACCAAAAATCCCAGAAGGCAATGGCAAAGTATTTATATGTAGTTGGCAAAACACTGCATGGTTGTTTCCATGAATTCAGCAGGAGTCCAGCTTGAATTGTAGGGTATCAACACATCTGGTGGCAGTGAATTGCAGAATTGTTCTAGCTAAAATGTTCTTTGAGCTCTTGTGGGACTATTTGATATTAAGCAGAGGAATATTGCTTGTGATATTCTTTGCCAGTGGAGACATTCTTTCTAAGCCTCTTCTCTAGGCTCACCAAGGCCTGGTTTGAGAATGATGGTGTCATGCTTTCTTGATATATTCCTGCCCTCATAATTTCTATATTGAATGAATATCGGGGGCGAGTCATTAGCTCCCGCGGAGAGGGCTCGCAACCTGGGCGTCCTCCTGGATGCTCGGCTGTCTTTAGATGATCATGTGACGGCCGTGGCCAGGGGGGCTTTTCATCAGGCTCGCCTGATATGCCAGTTGCGCCCCTTTCTGGATCGGGACACCCTACGCACAGTCACTCATGCCCTCGTTGTTTCCCGCCTGGACTATTGCAATGCTCTCTACATGGGGCTCCCCTTGAGGTGCACCCGGAGGCTCCAGCTAGTTCAGAATGCGGCTGCGCGGGGGATTTTGGGGGCCTCTAGATGCTCCCATGTAACACCTCTCCTGTGTGAGCTGCACTGGCTGCCGGTGGCCTTCCGGGTGTGCTTCAAGGTGTTAGTAACAACTTTTAAAGCGCTCCATGGCAATGGACCTAGGTATTTGCAAGACCGCCTCCTACCAAACACCTCCCTTCGACCAGTCCGCTCCCACAGAGAGGGCCTTCTTAGAGTGCCATCGGCCAGACAATGCCGGCTGGCGACCCCCAGGGGGAGAGCCTTCTCTGTGGCAGCTCCTGCCCTCTG
>NW_015387316.1:469216-477772 GCF_001527695.2 Protobothrops mucrosquamatus
AATAATAATAATAATTTTTCTTCATTTCTACTTTAAACAATCAGTATTGTCAACTGAAAGATGATTTATTGTTGTAATCATTCAATATTCGTGTTTGATTTAAGCTAGTGATTTAAGGGCCTGGGTATTTTCCAGTCATTTCCATGTAAAATCAGGGAAGATAACAGATTTCCATGCTACCTTTACATATTTATCATTCTCTCTGCATGATCTTGCAATAAAGAGAGGTCAGTTGTACTCTTATATTCTATGGACCATCAGTATCTTCATGCTGTGTCATTTACTGATCTACATTATATCCTGCAGTTTGCAATGGTGAACAAGTGCTCTGGGTTAACCTATATATTCCCCTTTTCTATATTAGAGGGTAGATGTTGGTTTACAAAATTTAGTAGACATTTAGTTGAATTCCAAACAAAGTAAATTCCTTAAAAATTATTTTAGTAGTGTGATATTTAGTTTGTGCAACCTGGGGTTTCAAAGGAAAGAATAAATAAGCAAATGTGCCAACCCCAAGGTTTTAATATGAAATGATGATCTTTCATAGATTTCCTTTTTTACATGTCTCGAGGCAGAACATGTATTTCTGCATTTAATGGGAAAAAACAGGGTGTTGTAAACTGTGCAAGTGATTGAAAGTCAACTATAGTGACAAGTCTTTACAGTCTGTGAAAGGTAAAGATATATAACAAATATGATGCAAATAGCTATGGGAATGGATTTAGAAGATTCATTAAAATATTCTCTGGTGTGATTACAGAAGCAACAGGAAGAATAATCCAATAATATCCATGAAGTTAGATTAGCAAATTGCCAAACTGAAGGGCTACAGGAAATGATGGAATCTCAACAGAAAAATGATAAGCAGCAGAAGAAGAATCCATGAACATTGTCTATGGAGATTCTCAGTCATCCAGGTCATGGCTGTCCCAAAGGTGCTTTTTTAGGAGGCAACTGGACTTTCTTGTTTTTCTTTAAAACATTTCACTTTTCATCCAAGAAGCTTCTTCAGCTATGACTGGATGTGGGGAATGGAAGGATTTATATTCCTTGCAAACAGCCAGTCATTTGCATTCTTTTAGAGAGTCATTGAGGCCATTTGGAGGTTTACCTGGGCCCTCAGGGTCCCCTGAGTAGTGCAAATGGATGTGGAGCCTTCTTGGCTGCAGGATGTTTTCTGCCCTGTGTCCCTTCACTGTTGAAGACAAGCCCAGGCTGTTGGGGATGAGTCTGTGTTGTCTGCATCTCAAACTGAAGCTCAAATGGTTCCTGTAGTCTGCAATGTTTTCTGGAAATCCATTCATACTCCTGCACCATTCAAAGTGCATAGCTAAATGTCTATGGAGATTCTCAGTCATCCAGGTCATGGTTGTCCCTAAGGTGCTTTTTCAGGAGGCAGCTGGACTTTCTTGTTTTTCTTTGAAGATGTTTTGCTTCTCACCCAAGAAGCTTCTTTAGCTCTGAAGCCTTAATAAAGACTCATTACACCTGTGGTGTGTGTGGGTGTATGTGGGTATGTTCATGAGTGGGACAGCACAAATTACAATTGTAAATTATTTCAGTTATAAGTCATGATAGCACATAATCAAATATGAAACTATGCCCATTTTTTTTACTATTGTTGTTAAGTGAACACCATTAAGTGAATGGCAGAGTCATTAAGCAAATCCATTTTCCCCAATGGGTATTCTTTTTTAATCACAAACCTGCAAAAAGTCACAATACAGTCACATGACCACAGGACACTGCAAACAATAGTAAAGCTGAACTGATTGCCACATGCCCAACATTCAGTAATGTAACCACAGGGTAGTGTTTGTGTGCAACCATTGTAAATTCTAAAACAGTTCATAAATAGCTCTGGGGAGGTCCATTGTAACTTTAAATCGTCATTAATTGACTATTTGTGTGTTGAATTAAGGGAATCTGGATTGGAAGAAGACATTGTGGTTTTAAAACTGAAGAAGAAACATAAATAACATGTGACATGCTGATGACATTACTCCAGGAGCTGAAAATGCAAAGGATATGCAAGGTCTACTAATAAAAGTCAAGGAGAATAGTGAAAAAATGGTACTAAAATTAAATATGAAAAAGACCAAAATAATGACAACAAATAGAACAAAAAGCTTTAGAACTGATAATGAAGATATTCAAATGGTATGTAGCTTTTGCTTAGGATCAGCCATCAGCAGTAGAGGAGCAAGAAGAAAAGAAATGCACCACAGACTAGTACTTGGTAGAGCAGGCATGAAGGCCTTGGGGGAAAAAATCAGACAATTTTGATGTGTCTTTATCTACAAAGATCAGAATATTGCAAGCAATAGCATTCCCTGTTAGACTCTGTGGAAGCAAAAGTAATTCTGAAGAAGCAGAAACACAGTGATAACACAGAATTATGATTTATATTCATTTGTTCGTTCATTCATTCATTCATTCATTCCAGATACAGGAACCTGTTTTAGAATGGCTAAGGAGAATGGGTTTTACCTTTCAGGATTGACTATCCATAGGAAAAGAAGCAGCATTCAATAAATACATACTACTGACTAGCACTTGATATGATAAATATGAAAGTCTTAAAAATATATTCAATATCATGAGATGTTTTGATTTGCAAAATCATGTAGGTAATTATTTTCCTGTGACACTCTGTGAAAGAAGTTGGAATCTGTAGAAACTGGATATAAATTTAAATTGTTGAAGAAGACTACTAAGAATACCATATGTAGCTAGGAAAATAAAAAGTTGGATGATAGGACCAATCAATTCATAGTTCTCACCAATAGCAAAATGACTAGGTTCAAATTATGTTATTTTAGATATATTATGCAAACACCCAGTTCTCTTGAGATGTCTATAAGGCTGGGAAGCATAGAAGGAAAGAGTAGAGGATAACTAACAGCCAGGTGGGTGGATTATTACAGCAGATATGAGTGCACCATTGGATAACCTGAGGGGCCAGGTTAGTGATAGATCATCCTGGAGAAGGTCTATCTGTGAGGTCACTACACATCAGTGCTGATAAAATGCCATATAATGAAACAATATGAATAAAATGAATCAAATCCTTGCACTTTTAGTGGGGAGAAAACACATAAAAACAAGTTAAGATACTTCTGCTTTATAAAAGAAATGGAAAAAAAATATCTAGAACTCCTTATGACTGCCCCAAAGTTTTGGCTGTGCCTTCCAAAACTTCTCCAAGGTATCCATTGAATAATAATCAAGGCCAAATTCATCATGCCCAAATCCTGACCTCCACAGATGGCCATTTGTGCTGGATGGTGGAGAATCACTGTACCAGTGAACTGATCTCTTCTGCACAAACTCCATTTTATGTCATTTAAAACATAAGAATCCAGGTAAATTACCTATTGCTTCCATTTACAAATTGGATTTTTTTTTAAAAAAAATCATTATGATATGCCTTATTGAATAATTTCACCATTCTTGCCTGCTAAACTGTAAACCTCAACGGTTATTCCAAGTTGTAGTTTCTATTCAGGCATTCAATGGGACATGCAATTTTGTGAAGGAAAAGTAGAGTAGCAGAAGAAAAAAACACAAACCTTCCTATATTGTATTAAGCGTTTTTCAGGCAGGACATACCTTGTTCAAATGATTTAAAACTGCTTATGACAAGAAGTTTAATAATAGAAAATGCTGACAGTCTGAGATGGGAGGGGGGAAATCCTTCTTCTAAGGTTGGCTGTGTCATATATATGCTGAATTATTTGGCAGAACACATCTATCTGGCTTAGGAAGGGCTAAGAGCTTGACACCTGAGTTTCTCTTAGTGAGAGTTACCAAGATAGGGTGCACCAAACCCAGCTTGACTAGCTTTGCTTTGTGCAAGTTTCTCTGAATTTACAGATAATACAAAATATTTGATGTAATGTTTCTCATGATGGTAATTTTTTATTAGATTGTCTGTGGTCATAAACATTGTTGCAAAGCTGACATCTTTCTAAAAGAGAAAGGTTAAGATGATTCCATTTCCTGGAAGGCACTGATATTCCTGAGCATGGGTTAGAACGGTGATCACAATCATTGTGAGGGGTTCATGAGCATTTTAGAATTCAGAAAGCAATGCATTCTTTTGAATACAAGGTACGAGTGCAATTGAAGCTCACATCAGTATTCGTAAGCGTACAATGGGGAACAAACCCTGGAGTGAGTTTTGAGAGATGTTAAGTCTATCAGTCTGGCTCTTTGTCAAAATCTTACTCTAATCATTGTGACATTTATTCATTATTTAGTTTTATTCTTTAATGGGGAGTCACACAAATTCATTGATCATTTTAGGGAAGTATGATATTGCAAACTTTGAGAACTAGCGTATACCCCCATGTGTTCAATAATTGTCGAAACCATGAAGTTTTACAGATACTGTATGAAATCTCTTTTGTGCATATAAAGCTGATAAGCAGACCAATCTAAATCAGTGGTTCTCAACCTTTTTAATACCGCGACCCCAACCGGTCATAAGTCGAGGACTAAACCGGTCGTAAGTTGAGGACTAAACCGGTCGTAAGTTGAGGACTACCCAACCGGTCGTAAGTCGAGGACTTTCCCTGCCCAGGAGCGCTGCGCATGGGTGGTTCTGCCCCCTGCGCCGGCCGAGGCGTAGCTGGCAAGCGGCAGAGACGGAGCAGGCCGACCACCAGCTGGCCCAGCCCAAGGGAGGTAAGGCACCTGCCGGAAAAGGGGGAAAAATGGCAGACAAAAAAAATGGCAGACAGCCTTGCTTGGCGACCCCCATGAAATGGTCGATCGACCCAAAATGGGGTCCCGACCCACAGGTTGAGAACCACTGATCTAAATCCTTGCCATGTGAACACTGCAATTTTATGTATGTTTCTACTCAATTTTGTATGTGTCATTTTTTTAGCCATAGAAAAATCTGCAATTTTATTTACAATGAAAAAATTTGGGCCCCGGTTTTCCTAATGCACATTTTTTAAAATAAAAGACTCACTTCAGTTCTTTCTGAACAAGGAAGTAGCATAAAATTTGGTAACTAATGAAATACATTTAATTTGTGTTAGGTCAATTCTAGAAAACTTAGTTCTGCTGCGTGCTTTCAGATCACATATTGCTGTCAAATTCAAAATCTAAATAACAAAACGATGTTAGATGTACTAGAAAACAAGCTGAGTTTTTATTCCCTGTCAAGTCTAATTTTACCTATAAGTATGCCCTATATTTGATGGAATTACATCGACTTAGTCATACATAGCTTTCTTTTTTTGTGTCTTAGTAAAATAATTCCATGTTTGCTACTTGAAGACCTGATGTTCTCTAAATGCAATGTTGTGTGTGCTGCTGTGTCATGTTTGTTAGTGACGAAAAGAAGAGAAGGACCAGCTAAAGTAACACTCTTTTTTGATGCTTGCTCAGATCAGGTGGACAAAAACAGCAGGAAGTGCCTCTGACCGGTTTCAAGACTCGAGTGTGTTTAATGAGACCTTGAGGATCACAAATATACAGCGGCATCAAGGAGGGCGCTACTATTGCAAAGCTGAAAACGGCTTGGGCTCACCAGCAATCAAGTCAATAAGGGTAGATGTATACTGTAAGTAAATTAATTACAGAACTTTCTGTTACTGAGTTATATTTCCTCTGCTGCATTAAACTAGGAGGTCATTGAGGTTGGCAATCTGGAATAAAGCAGTTATCAGGCAGTCAAGTTGTCAAAGTGTCAAAGAAACGGCCATTTTTTTAGAGGAGGGGTGGATTTGAACATGACTGAAATTTATTTTTTGAGAACTTTGAACTCCATATCCTCACATCTAGCCATCACCAGTTTCATAGTGTAAAGAGAAGATTGATTGATGTATCATGACAGTAAAAATTGTCACTGGTGAAATTCCCCCAGGAGTAACACTTTTCTCTTTCATTGCACTGTTTTTGGAGGGTTTAAAATAGTATTCAGAAGCCAAGTGCTAAAGCGTAACTTCTGGTGAGGTTTCCAGATATTCTTCCCATTTGATGTAGTTTTCTGGAGCTTTCATCCTTAGACAATAAATCTGTCGTTAATGGTAGTCCTAACCTCTGGAGAGAACACCAGGGGAAGTGCAAACATGTCTTTTTGTTCCAGGAAAGAAATTATGTAAAATCTGGAGTTGTTTTAACATTAATTTACTAACAATGTTTCTGTATGTGTGTGTGTGTGTGTCTGTGCATCTATTCATATATACACTTAAATATACACTATTCATATATACACTTAAATTACACTTAAAGGAGTTGCACAAACTCCTTTTCCAAAGTTTGGGGTTTTTAAAATACTTTTCTCAGAACCAGTGAATCAGTTCCCAAAATTCCCCAGTCATCATTGGAGATTCTAGGAGTTGAAGTCACACATCTTAAAGTTGCAGAGGTTAAGAAATACTGCATTAACACACCCAGTAAAGAAGACCTAGGAATGGTTATATACAGCTAAAATAAAACAAATTGTGGACTTATTTAAATAAACATTACACCCAAGGCATCTTATCTTTGATTATATAGGCAGTCCTCACTTAACAGCCTTTTATTTAGCAACTATTCGAAACTGCAGCGGTGCTTAAAAAAGTGGCTTGTGACCAATCCTTGCGCTTATGACCATTGCAGAATCCCTGTAGTCATGTGATCATGATTCGGGCATTTGGCAACCATCACACATTTGCAAAACTCATGACCCCCCCAGCGTCATGTGATTGCCATTTGTGACTTTTCCAGCCAGCTTCTAATAAGCAAAGTCAATGGGGAAGCTGGCAAGAGGTCACAAGTTTGTCACATGATGTCTCACTTAAGAGCCACAGGTGATTTAGTTAATGACCACAATCGGGACTGCTGGAACTACCATCACTAAGCCAGGCATTTACCTGATATTTTGCTTCACAACTTCTTCACTTACTAACAGAGTTGCTGGTTCCAATTAGGGACATTAAGGGAGGACTACCTGTATTTATAAAGCAATTTCCTAGAACAGATAATGACCTCATCTTTGCTCTCTTCCACTGACAGACAGGAAGAAAAAGCATGTTCAGCCAATAGGAGCATTTTTAGGGCAAGGGAGCAACTTCTAAGGAGAGAAATTTAAAGGGACAAATTAATGAGTAAACAAATATCTTCCTGGTGATTCTTATCCCTACCTGATTAGACTGATTTAAAAAAAATCACATTGACTGAGATGTGGATTTAGGTAGATTTTGATCTTATCGTCTTGTACTTTGAAGAATTGTACAGTCTATTTTATTTTAATAAATTAGAAATAATTAAACACAGCTTGTGTTGTTAACTCTTCAAATATTGTTAATTCCCTAATGGTGGAATTAAATGTTATAATTTGGAAGTGGTGTTTGGAAAGGCTTGGGGACAGGGGGGACATATCCACAGACTGCCAGCAGCCCTGGTTCTTCAGATTATACATGAGATGAGACTTGTTCTGGTACTGGGACTCAGAATTCTTTAAAATTTAATTGGTGTTCTTGTAGCTAGGCTATGGTTGAATGGTTTCAGGGCTTGAGATGTCATCAGTCTATCAATGATGTGAGACAATATTTGGGAATCAATTTGACTCAGCCTATAGGACACTCTTTTTTCTTTTAACAACATTGAAAATTCCTGTTTTTCTTACTTTAAGCTTCATTCATTTATTAACCTAAGCCATTTGAGCTAGAGATGGGGGAATTTTACACATTTTAAAAGGCAAAGAAGCTTATTAGAATAACAAAGGTAATATACTTTAAAAAAGGGATTCTAGTCTCAGACATATTCCCTGTTCAAAAGAAGTAATTGAGTAGATTTTGAACAAAAGGAGCATTAAGGGATCCCATAAGAATGTATTTTTTCTTAATCTTTTTGTGCTACTGATCCATGCAAATTCACAAGACCAGGAATTATGCTGTGTGTGGTACACAAAGCCAAAGAATGGGAAATAATGTAACTATAGTACTATGGGAGTGAGCAACTCATAGCTTGGGCTCTACCATTTGAAGGCTCTACCATTTGAAGACTTGCCTAACTGAATGTTCTTTTATATCAAGAAATAAGAGCATAAAAACATGGTAGCATAAGATTAGCCTTGCTGGATCTGGCCAAGTCACATCTTAATGTACCATTTTGTTTCTCAGAACAGCCATTTTGATGCCTCTGAGTTGTTCACAAGCAGAACTGTTTTTGATCTCGAGTTGAGGGCACATGAGTCTCTTGACAAACCTGACCTCTGTGTATTTATCCAATCCCCTTTTTAAAGCCATCCAAGTTAGTAACTATCACTGAATCTTGTAATGAATTCTACCAGTTTGCTCTGTACTGTGTAAAAGGTGCTTCTTTTCTCTGTAAATAAAATACTGAGGAATAAAAGGAAGCCCAAATCAGAATGAAGGTTAAGATCAGGCATGTCCAATCCATGACCCATGAGCTTGATGGATGGATCAGTATTTTTTCATACTGCTACTACTACTACAGGTAGTCTTGACTAACCTGAAGTTAGGATGGAGCCAAACATAGTTACTTACAATCAGATTCAAAGTTCTGATAGCTTCCCCCTCCCATGCGCACAAT
>NW_015387316.1:478403-491100 GCF_001527695.2 Protobothrops mucrosquamatus
CCCAGAGTTGAATGTTAACAAGGACACTTGTGAATATTTTTGCATAGAACTAGAACAAAGTGATGTGAACAGATATACTACTGAATCTTTTCACATTTTTTTCCTGCATTGTATTTTATCAATGCAAATCCAAAGGAAAGAACAAAAGATGCAAATCAGCTGACAGTACTGAAAAATGCCACACACTGTGTATGTAAAACTGTCTGCCTCAAGATGAACAGTGAAAACAAAAAGAGGGAAGGGAGGGGAGGGAATGGAGGGGAAGGAAGGAAGGAAGGATCAGAAATCCATCTACACACAACACCAGTCTTCTTGACATCTCAAAATATAGAGAGAAATACAATAAGAAGGATTTGTTGACAAGAAGACCCTATTGAGTGTCTGATTACAAGATCTGACTTGCAATGAGTGAATCACATTTTTATCATCTCAGCCAGGTTGAACCAATATGTAAGGGTAACATGCATACACATGTGGGCTTGGTGTTTCTTTTTTTCTTTTGATTCTTTCCCAGGAAACAGCCAACACGTTCTCAGCAGTACCTTTTCCCAGGTGTGCAAGTGACCTTTTCATCAGAAGGTCAATCTGCCTTTTTCTATGAGAGTGACTGATGCTTTCTCTCATTCCGCATCTGTCTTTCCAGTAACATCCAAGAAATCCTCCCTTTTCTGCTATACACATCACATGCCTCTATCTGGCCATCCTCGTCTTATTGGCAACTGAAGATCACCAGTTTTTTTTTTTAAGAATGACTTGTTACTTTGAATTTATAAGGCCCTTAATTTACTTTGTCATTCAAAAGTAATCAACATTTTCAGGCAGCATAGTATCTGTTGTCAGTCCTCTCCTGGCAGTGGACCCGGCAGCAGTGTCAGATGAGGGGGAAGGGTTGCCTGGATTCACATTGGAGTCTGTGAAAGGCTCTGAGGAGCACGAAGACTCAGAGCTAGATGTGACACCGGGCCCATCTACTCATGCTCATGCTGGGTTGGGGGCCCGAACTGAGTGAAGACAAGGAATAGCTGGGGCCTGTTCCAGATGCATTTATGCGCAGGGAGGAAAGGTGCGCAGGACAATGGAGGGTAGTGGGGCAGCTCTCCAGGAAAAGTGAAAAACTCTAAGAAGCCACACCCTGGCTGGACCATAAAGAGGAGAGGCATGGGAGGGGCTGGTTGCTGAAGGCAACCATTCATGCTATGGCTTTGTGCTTCTGTCGTTGGATTTCTTGCTTCAGGATTCTTGGGTATTTAACTAGGTTTGTTGGATTTCTGTGTGTTTGAGTGACTTGAACCTTGAGCATTCCAGCTGAGAACTCAGAGACTGATCTTGTTCATTTCAACAGCTAAAGGACTGGTTGGAGTTTGTTCCATAAAAGCTGTGTCAAAATAAAAGGGATTTATTTTCTTACAAAGTCATGCCTTGTTCAGTGCAAAGGGGTTTTCTTCACGAGTAAGCAGTTGAGCAGTACTCATGTAGGCTAGGACAGAACAGTATCAAGCAACATTGAAGGTGCCAAAGGACTTTTTAAAAATAATAATGATGATTCAAATTGCCATAATCTAGTTCTCATGAGACTAAAGATGATTTTATACAAATTCTTGGAATATCTCACACACAAAACCAGTCCTTTTATATATATTTATGTGAAGGTATGTAACATTTTCAGATTATAGAATTTGTCTGATGCCATTTAGAATATTGACTGCCCAGTGTAATAATCACATTCATTTGGACCATTAAACTTTAGATAATTTCCATTTTTCCGAGTACCGATTCAAATGAAATGCTTCAGTTTGAATTGGCAATTGGACATTAAATGAACTTCTAGAAAAAAGATAGCTTTGTATTTGAATCAGTTATTCCATTTTATATTAAAATACCATGGGCAGGAGAAGAAACTTAATTTCCCTACAAATTCTGATCCATTTGCTCAGGAAGATTAGCAGCAGTTGTATCTATTTTCCTGCCATAACTGGCCCTGAGTGGATATCTAAATAGGAGTGATCAGCTTTCCAGGTAACAATTGAAATTACAGAACATTTTTTTTGTATTGTGGTGCTCTACTTTTCCAACTGTTTTTTCAGGGAAACTCACCTAGCACCTACTCTGCTGTCTTGCTAGGCAAAGCTCTTTTTATTTTTGTAGACCAATAACACACTATGTTTGTTTTCAACTCCTCTTGTGTTTTGGCATCATCTTTGCATTTGCTAGTTTTGATTGTTTTTTCTTTTTCTAATTGTTGGAATACAATTGCAATTTTGTTATAACTCTAGGAAAGCTTGAAGGATGGAATATGCATTTCAGATGCAATCAACAAATCAAAATGATAATTGCAAGAGCTATGTGAATTAGCAAAGTTCATTCCCAAAAGCCAGTTGAAGAATCAAGTCTTGGCTAAGATTTGCAGAAAGTGTACAGTGAACGGAAATGTCTGTTAAAAAAAGGGGGGGAAATCTTCTCTCCCAGGCACTTCTGGGCCTCACTTTACAACTCTCAAAACAATTTCAAACTGTGCTGCCAAAATTTACTGGCAGAAACAGCTAGTTTTTTAAAGCATAGTTTTCGCTAGAATCAGAGCTGGGATAAATGCATTAAGTCTTTGGGGGGCTTAACACAACCAATATCTAACACCAACCTCCCCCCCTTTCCCCAAACCCCCAGGCTGAAACATTTTGGCCCTTGTATCCTGGAGATGTCCTTGCATCAGAAAACCCACCTGCTGGAGCTGCTGTAGGGCATGATAATTGGTTAAGAAAAGAGTGGTTTCTATTTTAGGCTAAAAGAATTGCCAGTCCAAAAGAATAGAATTTATGTGCAGGATAGGAGATCTAAGAATTGGCTGGGATAGGAGAGGTTGTAATAGTTTTAGGAGCTCTCTTCAAGTATGATTGGTGGCTATTAAGTTATAATCAATCTGTCCAGCTTTATTTTTGTCATCTATGAATCCAACTCCCAGAGCAAGAAGGTAACACAGCTGGCTCTGATCTTGGCCCAATATACAGATTGTCCTTGCAATATTGGATGGGAAAAACATCTACTTTTTGGGAACAAGGAAAACCATATGGGAGACAAAGCAATATAATTCTCTCTGCGCCCAACCCATCTCACATTGAAAAGGATTTTTGTAAGGATGCAAAATTTTCTTTTAACAAGGATGCATTATGCAATTCCCCACTTGCAATACAAATCTGAATGTGTGATTCTGTTTGATCTCAAGAGCAAGCTAAATCTCAGAAAATTTGTCTCAGACATGCATCAGGAATTAGCTTCTTCAACACCATTCTCCTTTATTCCTTAGAGACTTGGTCATTATCTTTGGAAAGCAGACAATTCTAACTGCAACAGAATCTTTTGGTATTCCTCTCTGTCAAGAATGTGTCTCAAAAAGAAATAGTCTTTTTCTTTCAGCATATATGGCACTTTATATTGCATATGAAATATTATATGAAATAGCAATAGCACTTAGACTTATATACCACTTCATAGTGCTTTACAGCACACTATAAGTGGTTTACAGAGTCAGTATCATGGTTCTGACAGATGAAACCCTTCAAAAGAACTTCGAGGCATTGTTTACCTTAAAGAGTCCTTTATTCGAGAAACAAATTATCGGCACTACATAGTTGAAACCAGAAACTAAATTCCTCTCCCCTGGATACAAAGTAACAAAGCACAATTCCCTCCTCCAATAAACTGTCATAAACCACATTCCCCAATTAGCTTGAAGCACGGGCTTTCTCCCCAGCCCTCCAGCCCGCCAAAACACTATCAGCTCTGGGCCCAATGTCCTTGGGTTCCAACGACTAAGTTATTATTGTTATGACTAGCTGGACTCTCATCCCTATTCCCCCTCCCAGCATCAACTAATTCTAAAAGCAATAGAGAAAATGGCTGCATTTCCATCTGTTGTCAAAGCAAGAACATCCGATGTTAGCAGCATTGACAGTCAGCATATTTGCCCCCAACAATCTGGGTCCTCATTTTACTGACCTTGGAAGGATGGAAGGTTGAGTCAGCCTTGAGTCAGTCAGGATCAAACTGCTGGCAGTCAGCAGAAGTAGTTTGCAATACTGCATTGTAACCACTGAACGAAAAGATATATCATTGTCCCGAGGAGCTAAGAATCAAAATTCCAATTGAAAGAACAACAAAAAAGATAAAATAAGAAAACAAGAAAAAGAAAAGTCACTAGTGTTATTGGACTAATGTAAGCCTGCATTTAGGCTTTGTTTGAGGTTGGCATGCAAACATTCTATGCATTTTCAGATAGCATTAAGTTAATCAGAAGAGCTCTGCGCTCTGTGGGATCAGGAAAAAAAAGTTGGCTCCAACCAGCATCCTGGTTTTGTATACTGGAGAATCAGTTATTCACCAACAACTGACAGTGAGTAAAGCTGGGCAGAATCAACATTAACTGTTTTAATTAAGCAAAAGGACATATCCAGTTTCTTGGAGACTGAATCTAGACTTGATGTTTGAAACAGAAAAAAAAGAAACATTGACTTTGGGTTTCATTTAGTTTGTTATAAAAATGGTAGTATTTACTTGTTAAAGGTAAAGGTTTGCCTTGTCCAGTTGTGTGTGACTTTGGGGTGTGTGTGTTCATGTTAGTTTCTTAACCAAGGGATCCAGTATTGTCCCAAAATATTTCTGTGATCATGTGGTTACCATGATTATATGTGGAGGTGCATGGAATGCTGTTAACTTCCCGCTGAAGTGGTACCTGTTTATCTACTCACATTTGCATGTTTTTGAACTGCTAGGTGGACAGTGATTTACTAATGAGGAGAAGTAAAAAGTGGAGGTTGTAACTTTATCCTCCACATTACTGTGCTGAAAAAAGTTGGAAGTTACTGCTTTTCTTTTCTTTTCTTTTTACCTCACACTTTCCCCTCTTCTTTTTCCTTCTCCATTTTCCTCTTATCTTTATTTCTATTTGTATTTTATATTCAGATAAACTTCATTTTTTTCAAAATAAAATCAAGTAGTGTGGGCAGAGAAATTCTTCTTTTTTTCTTCTTCTACTTCTTATTTGATGTGATGACCAAAAATGTGCTTTCAACATTCTTCAAAGGATGGAATATCCTTTGTATACCCTTAACAATGATGTACTGAAATGGCATGTATGAATGTTTGATCTTTCCTTATACAGCCTCTCAGATATTCTGCAGTTTCATTGGCTTCCCACATTTCCAATAAATCCCATGGAAATTTAGTAAGAAAACTCCTCCTTTGGGAATTTTTCCATAGAACTGCTATTGTCACCATGAATGAGCAAATGTGCTCTTGAGAAATAGCTGGAGAATTTATGTTTCCCTTGGAAAAATGTGGAAAAATCAGCTACACAAACATTGGTTGATGAATTTTGAAACATTGTTATATTTTACTAGGGGAAAAAAGATTCATTCCTTTCCAGTTAAAAGTCTTAACTAAGGAAGGGAAATGGAAGTGGGAGAATCTGCATCTCCAGATGAACCAAGTCCAAAAATCCTTAGTGTTTTTTCATCTAGAGAAAAAGGGCCTGTTTCAGATCCAAGAAATAGAAACATTGATAATAGATATACCAATGTAAACCAGGAGACATGCTTTCAACATTCCCATCCATGCAAACCAGCCACACTGGAACTGAACTTCATTATATCTCATGATATATTTCCTATATGTCAATGAATGTGTGTCATTCTCATTATCTGATTGATTGCAAAAGAGAAGGAATGCTTTTTTTTTTTTTAGATCTATGATTTGGGCAATTAAAAACTCTGGAAGCCATAATGACATTATTTGCCCTGGGTGTGGATCTTCTGTGTTACTATATCACTTTTCTCCCTTATCAAGAAATCTTGAGAACTGTAGCTTGCAGAAAATTTCACTGGAAATGCCCAACAATGCTTATCAAATGTCAGTTACCAAATATCCCTGAGAGAGGAAGCAACAGTCAAATCAGTTTAATGTTGCCATCTAATGTATGTTTGCCTGAGATTGTGCTCTCTGACCCTTCCGTCTATGCCCAGAGAGATGGATCTAATAACCACTTTTATATGATACAACCCTCAGTTTCTCTGGCTTTCCATGAACATAATCTAGAGCACTTTCAGTAAATGTCCCTGCAGAGACCTATAACTCTCTCCCACTTGCAGCAATTAAGGTCCAATTCGGGGACTGAAAATATAGTTCAGCTTTCTCATTAATTTCCTTTTGGAGGTGAGCTTGCCTGGGATTCTGTAACACTTCAAATTGTCATCACACTGCTACTTCTAATGTCTATCCCAGGTAGCTCCCAACAGAATAAAGGGCATATTGTGAACTATCATTAAAGTTCTCTTAGCATCTTCTCATCCTTTCTGCTCAAGTCAGAACAGGTAAGGAGTGTGTGTGTGAACCAGATTGAGAACAGCAAAGAATATGGAATCATAAAGTTGCAAATGGTCATTAGACTATTGAGCCCAAACTTCTGATCAGTACAGAAATCTAAATGAAAACATCCTAACATATAAACTCTTTACATTTGCTGGAGTAGCAGTAGCATTAGCAATAGCAATAAACTTATGTACTGCTCCATAGTGTTATATAACACTCTCTAAGCAGCTTACAGAATTAGCATATAGCCCCCAACAATCTGGGTCATTTTACCAACCTTGGAAGGATGGAAGGCTGAGTCAACCTTGATCTCATCAAGATCAAACTCCAGACTGTGGGCAGATTTAACCTGCAATACTGCATTCTAACTACTGCACCACCATGGCTCCTCATTGAGAATCCACTGAGAATACCTTGGTATTTGAACACAGACATTTGTACTTGAACATAGATCTTTTTAACATTTATATTTTGTTGTGTTTTACTAAACTAGATGAAATGTTAATATATATTGCTAATCCATGTGTGATATGCCATATGCAAAATAAATAACATGGATGGAATACATCCATTAAGAGGATTTCATCTCTCTGAATAATTTTTCCCAATGCTGAACTGCTCTTAAACTGCTAGGGATAGCTTTGTTGTGTTTTATAAAACATTGATTCAGAATCTGCCTTCTTGTAACTTTCTCTTTTTTAAAAAAAAAATACTTACTTACATTAATGGTAAACTGGCCCAATCAAAAAGACACATGATGGAGTATAGCAGAGAACACTGATAAAACAGCTGTTAAGTGTGACAAAATCAACAATGCTTAATCAAAATATTGATCTGAACCTCTCTTTTTGAATGAGAGAAAACAGTCCTTTTCATCTAAGAAATTATTTCAGGCATCTGAAGAATACTTTCATATATTCTGCCTCAGTCATCTCTTGCCAAGGCCATATGTTGGTTGTTCCTTCACCCTTTTGTCAAAGGACTTAGTTTCTAATCCCCATATTTGTTGCCCTCTTCTGAACTGGTTGCAATTTCTTTAAATCCTTCTTTAAAGTGTGAAGAACTGGACACAATAATCAAGGGGGATCTGACCAAAACAGAATAAAAGTGAAATGATTACTACCCATGATTTTGAAATTATATTTCAGTTGTTGCAGCCAAAAAATGCATTTGCTTTTTTTGTTACATCGAACCTCTGGCTCATATTCTGGGACTTCCCCCCCCAAAAAAGTAACTGTTATTCCAAAATCTTTTTCACAGGGATATCTATCTATCTATCTATCTATCTATCTATCTATCTATCTATCTATCTATCTATCTGTAATCCCACTTCATAGGTAACTCAAGGCAACAAACATACATAATATTTCTTCCTCCTTCTCCTCTTTTCCCCACAACAACAATCTTTTGAATTGGGTTGAGCTTAGCGAGAATGACAGGTGACTGACCCATTGACCCAACTGACATTCAAGCCTAGGCAGGACTAGAACTCATAGTCTCCTGGTTTCTGGCCCAACATCTTAACCACTACACCATACTGGCTCTCTATCTCCCTCTGTTATATGTTGATAACATTGACCTATTATCAAGGTAGTAATTCCCCTAACTTTAGCATGGCTATCAATATTTATTTCCTACATGAAGAACCATGAATGTCTATATTACAAACTTACTTATATACTTTTAGCTAATTTCTCTAGCCTATTGAGGCCATTTTGAATTTTGAGTGTAATTTCCGTCTTCCAGGGAAGTCTTAACCTTGCAGGAACAGAGTCAAAGAAGTAAAGATATTAGTAATAGGAGCCTGATAAAAGCCTCACCCCCTTTTGTAATGGCCCCCAAAATAGAAAAAAGTAGAGTTTCAATCACACTGCTGCTACCGTCATTTTGACTTTTCTGAGCCACACTGAAGATTCCATTGTTCCAGGGCATTGTCCCATCTGCACATTTAATAATCAATATGTCCACTTCTTCATCCAAGTCATTAATAAAAAAAAATATTAATGAGTAGAGGATCCAGTATTGATCCTTGTGCTAACTTATTTGATATTTCTCTCCAGTCTGATACTTGACCTGATATTTGATACTTCTCTACACTGGAGATACTCTTTGTGATTTTCAAGCAAGGTATATAACTACCTAATTGCCATGGTATCCAATCACATTTAGTAGTATACCATGCCTTTGAGTATTTTGACAAAATCCTTGCTGAAGTAAAGTTATGTTATGTCTACATCAATCCCATGGTCTATTAAGAAATTCATCTGCTCAAAAAATAAGATGAAATTAATTTAGCAAGATTTGTTCTTAACAAATATGTGGTGATTTCTGATAATTAGGGCTGTGCAATGCATTGCATGTGAAGGTAAAAGAGATGGATATTTATCTTCTATGGACATTTAATTTCATTTATATTCAATTTTTGTCTACCTGTCCATTTACATTCCTTTACTTTTCAGTTGTACATCTTTGCAGGGAGGATTACTTGGTTATAATGGAAATAGCTAGGTTATTCAGGGGTAACCTAACAGAAGGAACAAAACTTGATCAGGCTGTACTTAAGAGTCTTAAGAGAGAACCCCGACCTATCAGATTTTGCTTGAACAACTTAGAGCTGAGAGAATTCTCTATAACTTCCAACTCAATAAAATCTTTACTTTACTCTTGGAAAATCAGTAGGATCCATAGGATTTGATTTAGGCTCATCTATTGAACTCTCAGTTTGCTCTTTTAGTTTCTGTTTTCTCAACAAACTTGATTTTGAATTGTGAATTTGCAATGGACTTATGACCAAACAATTAATGTGATGGCTATATTGTGATTATAATCCAGATAATGAGCTGCTGCTTAGGAGAGCAGGATATAAATACGCAAAGTTTCAACCCTTTTATAGCAGCAACATCTTTCCCACTTTTATAATTGGTGGTCAATGGGGCCAGAAAAACTCTGGGGAAATGAATATGGAAGGTATAATTATAATTTGCTTCTGCACACATGCCCTTAACCCTGAATCATACTTAGCCAGATGGTCATTACTTCTCTTCTAACTTGCCTTGCATAGTTATTATGAAAATAAAACAGGAAATGAAGGAAGCCCATCATTTAGGGGTCTCCTGGACTACAGGTACATCATAAGAGCCAGTGTGGCATAATGATTAAGACACTGAACAGGGTAAAATATATTTTGGAAACATTGAGCCAGTCATTCTTTCTCAGCCAACCCAACACACAAGACTGTTGTAGAAAAATTGTGAGAAGTATGCTACCTTGAGTTTCTGGAAGAAATGGGGAATAGAAATTTAAATAATTATATCTGTGATTCCCAACTAATTTGTACCATATCTCCCATATATTGATCCTAATAGTAACCATGGGGTGAGTAGTTTGACTCAGATTAGATGACACTGCTAGAGAAGGAGATAATTTTTCTTATCCTATTTTACTAGTGAAAATATGTCTCATGCAATAAATATACAGAATATGTAGAATAATAGAATTGGAAGGGACCTTGGAGGTCTTCTAGTCCAACTCCCTTCTCAATCAACAACCTTAATAACAACCTTTAAAGTGCTCCGTGGCAATGGACCTAGGTATTTGCAAGACCACCTCCTACCAAACACCTCCCTTCGACCAGTCCGCTCCCACAGAGAGGGCCTCCTTAGGGTGCCATCGGCCAGACAATGCCGGCTGGCGACCCCCAGGGGGAGAGCCTTCTCTGTGGCAGCTCCTGCCCTCTGGAATGACCTACCCCCGACCTACGTACAGTTGCGGACCTGCGCCTTTTTCGCCGAGCCCTGAAGGCCCATCTATTCCGTGCGGCCGGCCTGGCGTAGTTTGATTATGTTTTAGTGAGGGTTTTGTATGGGGTATTTTTAGAGCAGGCCTGTTATTTAATTTGATTTTAGAACAGAAATTTGTGTATATTTATCATGGTTTTTATTATCGCCTGTTCACCGCCCTGAGTCCCGTAAGGGAGATAGGGCGGTATATAAATTCAATAAATAAATAAATAAATAAATCAGGAGACTCTATGCCATTTCAGGCAAATGGTTGTCCAATACCTTCTTAAACACCTCCAAAATTGGAACACCCACAAGGCAAGCAATTCCACTAATTGTTTTCACCAATAGGAAATTTCTCAGTTCTAGGTTGAGTTTCTCTTTGTTAAGCTTTCATCCGTTAGTTCTTGTCTAGCTCTTCGGTGATTTGGAGAATAGATTGAACCCTTCCTGTCTGTGACAACCTCTCAAGTATGGGAACACACTTTGTTGGACTAGATATACCCAGTTTCCACAACTGTTCATCATACAGTTTAGCCTTCAGCCTCCTAATCATCTTTCTTTGCTCTTCTCTGCACTCTTTATAGTCTCAGCATCTTTTTTGTATTGTGGTGACCATTGCCATATAATCAATGGCAATCCTAGTCCTGGGGAACATTAAATCTGAAAGACCTGCCTTGCTGTCATTGTGATGCTCATTTAATTAGTGCTGTTATTTTTTAAGAGAGTTCCATACATTATTATTGATGCATGTTAGCAGTACGATTTTTCTTTCTGGATACACGTTCCTAAGTTCTGTTTTTTTCCCCTGTTTTAAAAGCTGATGGGACAGCATATAGTACAATAAAACATATTAATTAGTTCTTTTTTGAAATGGAGACAAAATGCAAATGATCGCTCCAGCCCATTAATTTATATCTTTTTATCCCAGTATTTAGCTGTCATGAACAAGGCTGCTTTTGTCAGACTTCTGGCTAAGTTTACAACTCTGCTTAAACAGGGAACCATGTATTGCTTTGGGGACCAAACTATTAGGAACCATCTGCCCATATTCTGTATCTTGAATGACAATAGAGAGGGTGCACTTGGGTTGTAAACAAAGCACTTAGTCTACAGCTCAAGAAACAACCTCGGTCACCAATAAATGTAGTCTGTCTGTCTGTCTGTCTGTCTGTCTGTCTGTCTGTCTGTCTGTCTGTCTGTCTGTCTGTCTTTCTGTCTCAAACTGTACCTGAACAAGTTGAAAGCAGTCCGTTTGTTTTGTACACACCAGGGGAAGCAAAATAATGAGAAATGTAACACTTCACACTTGTGTTGTGATTCCTGCCCTTTCCAAAGGGTAGTAATCACAACCCAAGTATGAAGTATCACATTTCCCAAGATGGGCCCCTGTGGTGTGAAGTGTCTCATCTCCAAAGATAGGCCCCTGTGGTGAGAATGAAACCTTTAAATTTATTTTCTTGCTTTTTCTACCTAGAGATGTAAAATAAATCTTTCATCCGTTACTTTTTTGGCGAAAACACAGCTTCTACCATAGCATGGCTAATGGCAATTAATAGAGTCTGCTAACACCTTGTTCACTTGAAAAGTGAGTGCATCAGGGAGATGAGATACTGTATTTAAAATAAAGTGTGGCTTTTACAAATGTATTGGAAAAAAGTGACTAGGTAAAGCTGGATAGCAAAAGACATGAACTGCAAATATTTAACTTAGTAAAAGCTTATATGAAGCTACTAAGTTTTGATTTATGTCATGTTATATTATAGATATATCATTGACATTCCAGATAGTCCTCAATTTATGACCACAGTTGAGACTGGAATTTTGGTTGCAAAGCAATGCAGTTAGTGGTTAAGTGAGTTATCATGTGATCAGACCCAATTTTTCAACCTTTTTTTTTTAATGACGTCCTTAAGCAAATCCTCACAGTTGTTAAGCAAATAACATAGTTGAATCTGACTTCTCCAACTAACTTTTTTGTTAGAAACTGGCTGGGATGGTCACAATTTGTGATCACAAGACACTGCAATCGTAAGCATCAGGTGCTGGTTGCCAAGCACATGAATTGCATTAACATGACTGACTACAGGACCGGCATGTTAAGGATGAGTCATAAGTCACTTTTTCGGAGGCTGTCATAATTTTGAACTGACATTAAATAAATGGCTATATCTTGAGGATTACTTGTATATACGAGGGCAATTCAGAAATAAACCTCAATTTGGTTATCAATGACAGACACTCGCAGATACAGAACTTTTATTATACACATTAGAAAACTACAACATTACATTACTTTTTGACATAATCGCCATTCAAACCGAGGCACTTGTCATAACGTCTTACAAGGTTTGAAATGTCTTAGATAACTCAAATAAGCAGGGGATTGTGATCCAAGACGAAGAACTAGATTTCGACAGGGAGAAGTGTGAATCAGCTACTACACATCAGTCATGCAAGAACAGAAAGGCATCCAAAAAGAGAAGCTACCTTCTGGTAGGTGATTCAATTATAAGGGATGTAAATTTAGGAAAGGACACAGAGGCTTCGAAAGAGGTCAG
>NW_015387316.1:493793-498587 GCF_001527695.2 Protobothrops mucrosquamatus
AATCTAGAACTAAGGAGAAACTTCCTGACAGTGAGAACAATTAGCCAGTGGAACAACCTGCCTCCAGAAGCGGTGAATGCTCCAACACTGGAAGTTTTTAAGAAGAGACTGGACAGCCATTTGTCCGAAATGGTATAGGGTTTCCTGCCTGAGCAGGGGGTTGGACTAGATGACCTTCAAGGTCCCTTCCAACTTTACTTTACTATTAATACTATTATTTAAGTAGTCACTCGGCGCCAAATCTGGGCTATGGGGGGGCGGTTGATCAAAAACATCCCAACGGAACTGCTTCAAAAGTTCCTGGGTGCGTCTAGTGGTGTGCGGGCGAGCATTATCATGAACCAACACAACACCAGAAGTGGTGCCATAGAAAATCCTGCTAAATGTGAAGGTGCCAAAGGAGTACTGCTAGTGAAGTTCATGGAGTGTGGTTCAACCATAAATTTAGAAGTCTGCTGTGAAATGTTATGAAAACTCAGATGAGCTATCCATAACAAGTGTCGGGGCATGCTGACTTCCGATGTGGTGTTGGTTCACGATAATACTCGCTCGCACACCACTAGACGCACCCAAGAACTTTTGAAGCAGTTCCGTTGGGATGATTTTGATCACACATACACTCCATAGACCAGATTTGGCTATGTAGGGTATGAAAACCTAGCTAACCATAGAAAATACCCAGACAAATTTTGTTTTCATAGTATCTCTCTAGAATTCTGACTGGCTCTCAGGAATTATAAAGGGTGGTTAATTCATAAAATGACCAGTTCTCTTCTTTAAATAGAAGGGAATATCTGTAGCTCAAAGTTGAACTATGGAGTTCTTGCAGCCCTCTGAGCTTGGCTGTTTGCTTGCAGTCATTTCATTATCTAATTATGAGTAGTCCTTAAGTTATGTCCATGTATTCAGTGACCGTTCAAAATTATGATGGCATTGAACAAAATGGCTGATGACCAGTCTCCATATTCCAACCATTGCAGTGCCTCCATGGTCAAGTGAAAAAAATTAGGGCTGCAGGCACATAAATGCCATTTGCAGCCTTTCCTGCCGGGTTCCCACAAAGACAAAGGGGAAGCAGGCAAGGAAGATCCCAAGTCATTTAGATAAGTCTCCCCCTCCCTGACCTTTCTTCACTCACACACCCTGTGCCCTCTTTCCCAGCCTCCCTGCACTCACGCACATATGTGCATCCACCAGCACCCTTCGTCCCAGACCTCCCTGCCCTTAAAAGCACCCTGTGCCCTCTTTTCACAGCCTTCCCATTCTTGCACACACCCCACCCACTCCTTTCCCAACCTTCCTGATTTTGTACTTCATCACAATATCTCCCTTCCCCATCTGTGGCCAACTTCCAAGGTCATTCTCACATTCCTTTACATCTTGTGAAGGGACATTGTGCTTCATCATTTTGCTGCCTGTGTCTTCTGTTCCTTTTTAGCTTGAAGGAAAGCTTAACAACACATCACTAAAACCAATTCTAACAATATTCTGAAGCCCCTGAAATCAAGGTAGGAATATTGTGAGCCCCTTTGCAGGAGAAGAAAACTTTCAGGAAGCTAGAGGCCAGATTTCAGCACTGCATTAATCTCCTTTTCCTCCAGGTCCCTCAGGGTTGGTCCCGTGTCAAAAGGGGAAGCTGAGTATTAAAATCTACAGAAAGTTAGCAGAGGCAATGATGTGTTTAGTAAATTAACTATGTCAAAGTTTCTTCAAATCTCAGGGGACAGAATCTCCTGCCACAGATGGATGTATAGACAGGGCAGCAGTTGGCAACCAGAGGACTGAGCACTGGGCAAACTTAATCCACATATTTCACAGGGGAGACTTAGCTGGCCTTTTAATGGAGGCCTCCCTCTGGAGCCCAACACAAATCTCAGGCATTGTTCCAGAGCAGAAACTAGTGGATTATGATAGGTCCAGAAAGGGTGATAGAATATGGGCTAAGAATATTGGCATTCTGTGAAAATGTCTCTTGTGCTAGAAAGGAAAATAAAAGGAAGCACATTTAAACTCTGTATTTCAACCTTTTTTGTCTGTGGTGCTAATTGGTTCTCTAAGGATCAGGGAGCTAGAAACCAGTTTTGTTTTCTTATGTATTTTTTTTCTCCTGATGATCTGCAATTATTCAGAGAATTAGGTTGCTCTCTCCTGTTGCTGCCTTTTTTCATCACTCAACAGTACCTCCAGCTTTTAGGCTCATCTTCCACAAGTAGATCCAGTCAGTTTAGTTAGGTAGCTAAAGTTTATTACAGGCATAGCCTTGTATGTTGGTCTACATCACAAAGAACCTCCCTTCAGCATGGTGAGCCATGCTGTTTGGATAGGATAGGATTTTCAAGGTAACCAAAAAGTACCAGGTTGAGAGTGACTGATTTTGATTTGAAAGGAAGAATTCACTCCTTTAGCTAAATTAGGAGAAATATTTCAGAAACCTTCATTTACTGCCTTCTGTTACAGCATTTAGTTCTTTCAGTACATTGTTGACAGACATTGAAAAAATACTGCAAAAAGGCTGTCTCAATAGTATTTTGCTATCAAAAGATATTCACAGATGTGTACACCTCCCCATATGCATTAGGAAGAGTTATTATTCCAAGACTTCTTTTTTACTTAGGTTTCATCAGGGTGAATGTCAGCATTTTCAGTGACCTTATCTGGACTCAGAAGTTGAGCAGGTTCAGTCTAGTTAATTCTTAAGCAGAAATCCATCCAAGAATGTCAGAGCTGAAATACTAGGAATTCTAAAAAAAAATCCCATTAAGTGAGAATGGGAAACCATTTCCATAATGTTGCTGGATACTTATCCATGAAATCATGAGAAATCAAGCTGGATGAAGATGAAGCATCATTTTTTTTATCACAGTAAATATTTACATATAGTCCTCAACTTACAACAGTTCATTTAGTGACTGTTCGATATATATATTATATATATTCGCTTACCAATTGTGCTACTAATTTAACAACTGCAGTGATTCACTTAGCAACTCTGGCAAGAAAGGTCATAAAATGAGGCAAAACTCATTTAACAAATGTTTCATTTAGCTATAGAAATTTTGGGCTCAGTTGTACGTTGAGGTAATATTGTCAATATGTACATGCAGAAAAGGTTTTATTTTGAAAAGAATGTAATAAAATGAGGAATTGAAACCTTTGATGGACTATACATATATGCCGCTGTTTGTGCTCAGGGATACAAAAATTAAGGCAATAAATTAAGCAATGGAGGTTTCTTATTTTGAAATGCAGGTTTTTAATGTTTATAAATTAATCACACAGAGTCACCTTGAGATAGGCAGTAAATAAATTTAATAATTAATAAATAAATGATCCCGGACAATTCAGCATTCATTATTCCAAAAAGAAATTTATTTGAAAGTATTTTTGCAAGCTTCCCTTTTATACATCTCTCTTTATCTCCTTGATTGCTGCATGGATGCCTACCTGGGTATATAATGCCTGTGCACAGAATATACAATCCATTTTCACCTCATTTATCTGATTCACAACCATTTGGCCCTACAACCAAGAAACGTTTGACAGCATTACAAGAAACATTCAGCCATGAAAGCCTGATGGGGTTTTTCCCCACAGTGATCTTATTTCTTGGCTTACCTGCATTTACTTAAGCCTCTAAGTCTTATGGCTCCTACAACATAGGTTCCTTTTTGTGTCTCTCCTTCAAGATCATGTTTCATCATGACTACCATTCAGGTGAGGTCTCTCTGGTTTTAAGTAAATTTAACTGAAAAAATTCACCTTGAAGTTTATTGCCTCATATAGCAAGAGTGGGGGAGATTTGCTGTAAATCCTAAAGAGAAACTTGGTTAGATCTCTGAATGGAGAGGTTTCTAGTAATGGGAGGGAACCTTGGCATTTTGTGCAGGTCCATTTTCACCAATTAATAGCAAACTCAGGGATAAGCGTCTTGTTAGTTTGGAAGAAAAATTGAACAACCCGTAAAGAATACAATGGTTTCTTTATGTTTGAGGAAACATCCTGGATGTTCAAATATCAGTAGGCTTTGTAAGATCTGGCTATTCTCATTGGCTTTCAGGATGCCTAGAACATTGAAAATACCAGTTGAAACAATAATAATAGTTTGGGGTGGGAGTGGGAGTGGGGTTAAGCTGAATTAGCTGCCTGATTAATATTGTTGATTGGCTGGAATCCCTTGATCAAAATAATTTATAACAAAGGGTGTCATACTATATTCTAGATCCCTTGGAATACTAGTTTTATGTTGCAATTTGGCTTTGTCAAGCTTCTTTCTTTATCTTCCTGGCACTTGCAGAAGACTTTTTTATCTTATGAATGGATATACTTTGCACATGAATCTATTATGAAATATATCCTGCGGACGAAGAACTGAAGTCTGGGAAGTTATAAATCAGCCAAGGAGCACATCAAAAACTGAAATGCACCCAATGAATTTTATGGGCTTAAGACAGGCTTCTTAAACTGCGGTGCTGTGATCCCCCTAAAATCAATGAATTTGTGTCATACTCATACAAATCAAATGAATGATCTGTCCATTGATCTTAGTGATCTCCACATTAGGTAGTTATGTGAGTTCCACTGTATAGGTAATATGTTAAAAAGTCAAATATTAAACAAGCTAATAACTGGGAGGAAACCATTTTAAATGACACAATTAAATATGCTTATTTTCAACCACACTGGATAAAAAATAACTAATATATTAAAATCTATCATTGATACATTGAATTTGGGATGTTAATATGATTCAAATTGAAGGGTAGCAATTCAGCCTTCTCCTAAATTGTTATCCCC
>NW_015387316.1:499011-500971 GCF_001527695.2 Protobothrops mucrosquamatus
TAAAAAGTCAAATATTAAACAAGCTAATAACTGGGAGGAAACCATTTTAAATGACACAATTAAATATGCTTATTTTCAACCACACTGGATAAAAAATAACTAATATATTAAAATCTATCATTGATACATTGAATTTGGGATGTTAATATGATTCAAATTGAAGGGTAGCAATTCAGCCTTCTCCTAAATTGTTATCCCCAATATGTGTGATAATTCCTATAAGGGCTAAGGGGTACCATGTTTATTGTAAATTACACTATTTGTTGTCCAAAACCAAGGCAACCAAGTCAGACAAGACTTCACTAGAGCAATGAATCAATTGAAAACAAGCTTTGAAGAGTATCTTGTAAAATCTCAATCCTTGACATTTGAAGGGGGGCTCCCAGCAAAATAGCTTTTTTTTTTTTTTTAAGAAATGAAGACATATTTAAAGTTGGTTGGAACTCACCTTACGTCTTCATCATGATTCTATTTATAAAGAAATCCATGAATATTGATTAGTTCTTAACAAAGCAGAAAACCAAAGCAAATTAAAAATAATATTCTCAGCCATCTTTTCATGCCAAATTCATGTGAATTTGGGCTAATCCTCTGAATAGAGAAGACCATCTCTTTCTCAGCAATACAATTGTTATCATCAAGTTTGGAAATACAGGGATTCAAAGCCAGACTTCTTATGCCTAAGTACTCAAACTTCCCTGCCTGAATGAACAAAGCAGTCAGTTTCATTGTTTCCTTATTACTATCTTTTTAACACACGCACACACACACACATGCACACACACACACATAGGGACATACTCAAGGGTTTTTGGGGTTTTTTTGTCCTGTTTTAATCTTTTGCTTTCTTCTTTCTTTGTGTTCCCAGATTTGGATGACCCAATTGTGACAGTCCACCAGAGCATAGGGGAAGCAAAAGAACAGTTTTACTACGAGAGAACCGTGTTCCTTAGGTGTGTAGCCAATTCCAACCCACCTGTTCGGTACAGTTGGAGGCGAGGGCAAGAGGTTCTATTACAAGGATCCGACAAAGGTGTTGAAATTTATGAGCCCTTCTTTACGCAGGTAGGGATCAAGGTACAGTCATATTTTTGTCATTATTTATTTTTCTTCCCCCAGTGCTGTTTTATCTATAAATTAATCATATTTCCTCTTCAAACTAGCAAGAACATATGATGTCCATTACAAAGTAATTGTATTTTTTTTATAATTTCATTACTGGGTGGTATTGAGGATCATTTTTTTTTATCTTTAAAAATTTCTGCAATCTGGACACTTAATAATGCCCAAAATGCATTTTTTAAAAATTCTTTTTTATATATTGTGTTGTCTTTTGTGCTGAACAAGGTATCTACACAGGGCACAATATGATGGGAACAGTGCATATTCTGAATATAGAGATAGAGGATGGTACAGTGGTTAGAATGCAGTATTGCTGGCTGACTCTGCCCATAGACTGGAGTTCTGTTCTGAACGGTTCAAGGTTGACTCAGCCTTCCATCCTTTCGAGGTTAATAAAATGAGCACCCAGATTGTTAGGGGCAATATGCTGACTCTGTAAACCCCTCGGAGAATACTGTAAAGCACTGTCAAGTGGTATATAAGTCTAAGTTCTATGGCTATTGCTAGTGTGAAAAACACATTATATTGGGGAAAATGCTTGCAAAACTACTCCCAAAATGAGTACCATAGAACAATTGTGCTCAAAAATTATTTAAAGAATCTGTACTTGCCACATAGTCCTGAGTTCCACAGATTGGAAATGTATTCCGCAATGTACTATATAATGACAACAGAATGCAGCATAAGCATAATTGACTTTAGGTAAAGTTAAAGAAGACATCCATCTATACCATAAAAAGAACTGCAATTTGCACCCTCACCTCTCCCTCTCCCTCTCCTCCCTCTCTCCCTCTCTCTCTCTCTCTCTCTCTCTCTCTGTCTCTCTCTCTCTCTCTCT
>NW_015387316.1:501480-508691 GCF_001527695.2 Protobothrops mucrosquamatus
GCACCCAGGCACAAAACCACTTGCAACTTTCGTAGATAATTTTCAGTTAATAGCTTGGAAAGCCCCATTGCTTTGGTCCTTTATTATACTTGACAGGTTTATATAGCAAAACCTTGCAGAAAAATAAGGAGGCTGGAATCATAGGGCGAGAAGGGATTTGACTCTTTATCTCCCTGTTATATTGCGCTAACCACCATCTGAGTAAAATCATAGAAATGTCATGCTATTCTATATTCATTTTTTTTGCATGCTGGATTAATTAGTATGACTTAAAGAGTAATATCCCATACAAATAGAGTTAACTTGATAGTATTTATTTATCTGTGATTATCCCAACATCGGGAAAACTGCTTTCAGGCTTGATCTGTAAAGTAATTGTGAAGGTTAAGTATAAGAGCCAGTTTGGTCTAGTTGTTAAGGCACCAGACTAGAAAGTGAGAGACCATGAATTTTACTCCTGCCTTAGCCATGAAAGCCAGCTGGGTGATCTTGGGCCCAATTCATTATGGAGAAAATAAGAGGAGAAAGGTGTATTGGATATGTTCCCGGTCTTGAGTTATTTGTGAAAATAAGAAAGGTGAAATACATTCACACACACACACACACAAACACACACACACACACACACAAATACATACATACATAGTGTTAAGTCTTTGTTCTAGAATCTTGCCATCTAGATTTCTACTGCTGCTCATGTAAATAAAAGAATACTGAGTCAGATACAGAAAATTTCCAAGAAGAAATATTTGAACACAAGCCAATAAAACTAAAAAGGATTATGGAAAGTAAAAGAGAACATTTAATGAGATAGAAAGCAACCTATATCCTTTATCCAGACTCTAGTATTTCTACACAGTATCTATGGAACTCAAGGCCAGGAAAAATTATAAAATGTGGGGTCATGTATTTCTTGCTAATAGACATCTGGAAAATGAAAGAAATGTTGCTGCAGAAGACCCTATGTAGTCATTCCAGAAATTTACATGTGAACTATTACAGGAAAAATATATATGAATAAAGTTGTTTGCAATTAGCATATTCTATGACTTGGGAGAGAAAATGTACTACTTTTAGGCTTATGGATATCTATCAAAAACAAGACCCAAACTTTTGAATATTGGACAAAGTCTATAAAAGGAGAATATACACTGAAGTCAGTTCTGTTGCAAGTAATGGGTACCTCAGATTTTTCCCACCTGCAGATTGTTTAGTTATATCTGTTGAATACATTTCTTTACCAGCTTTTGATATAAGCTTGCACCAGTGATTTCATTATATAGATGCTGGCTATGGTAATTTTTGAGATCTTTTGTTACAAGATTTGGCTCTTAGCAGTATAATAATATTTTAATACAGAAATACACTTTTTATCTCACTTTATTGTTAAAATGCTCATTATACACTCAAGAAATGTTGCTGCAGAAGACCCTATGTAGTCATTCCAGAAATTTACATGTGAACTATTACAGGAAAAATATATGGATTATATCCAAATGTTACTGCAGAAGACCCTATGTAGTCATTCCAGAAATTTACATGTGAACTATTACAGGAAAAATATATGGATTATATCCAAATACTCCTTGGCATAATTACAAAAATTGGGACAAGAACTTCCATTGCTAAATGATGAGGTTGTTAAGTAAGTCTGATTTTACTACCTTATTTTCCTGTGGTCATTAACTGAATCACACATTTAAGTGAAACCAGCTTCCTCCATTGACTTTGCTTGGCAGAGGCCCCCTGGAAAGGTTGCAGATAGCAATCACATGACCTCAAGATGCTGCAACTATCATAAATACATGCCAGTTGCCAAGCGCCAAATTTCACAAACGCTTAAACTAATGCTTAACTTAAATAGGGTCATATGAAGATTTCTAAGAGAAAAAAAAACATAGTAGAGAAAGGAAGAGAAAATGAAAATGTCATGGAAAGTATCAGAAGCTCAGTACTCATAAACATAATGCCATTTTGAAGGGCTTAAAGCAACTTTTCATATAGTAATTCAGCTGAATTTTTAACTAGCCAGTTAGTTGACAATTGCTCTTAATAATTAACATCAATTAATTAAATGTTAGGGGGCACGATGGAAAGTACCCATTTTACTAACCTCGGAAGGATGGAAGACTGAGTCAACCTTGAACCGGTGAGAACCGAATTCCTGGCAGTGGGAATGCAGAATTAGCCTGCAATACTACCTTCTAACCACTTTCCTGTCAAATATAGTCATAGAGACTGAACTTTAGCTCAATTTTTCACTGCCACGTTGCTATTTTGTTGTTGTGGAAATGGATGCAAATAGGCCAAACAATTCTCCATGAGCATTTAATTAAAACTGAAGGGCTCCTTGTGAGCCAGCATTCCTTTCCTAATAATGCCACGATACGGAAATGTTTATTATTATCTCCTTTATTAGATACGTTCTCACTGGGTTATATGATGTGTCACATTAAATTAGATTCCATTTTGGAAAGTGTTTGGTTTTCAGGTTACTGCCTGGGATTCACTTTCTGCTTTGAATTTAATGAACAAATCAAGTTGCCATGTTGATAACTGAAGGCTTATCACTAACCTTTCTATATTTACCAGAGGTCAGCTTGAATTAGTGTCTCTCTCTTTCTCTGGGCAAGCAGGAGATAGAAAAGATGTTTATAAAAAGGATAAGGTGTAATTAAAGGTTTAGGAATTATACTTGCATTTCTCACATATTCCTATATAGGTTGACTTAAATCTCAGTGGTATATACCTTGCATTTAGAAAGCATTATAGCACTTCTTTCAGAGGACAGAGAAGAGGAAAAAAGAATCTTGAATAGGTAGGCTAGGAATAAGCAATTATCTACAGGACCTTCTACTAGACCGAATGCATAACTCAGGCAGAATAGAATAGAATAGAATAGAATAGAATAGAATAGAATAGAATAGAATGGAATAGAATGGAATGGAATGGAATGGAATGGAATAGGAATAGGAATAGGAATAGGAATAGGAATAGAGCTGGAAGGGACCTTGGAGGTCTTCTAGTCCAGCCCCTGCTCAATATGTTTATATATTGATAAACAAAGCAGTTAGGGATTTTGTAAAATCTTTCTTGCAATCAATTGCAAAGTTATCTTAAATTTAAGGAGATGATATAGAGATAAGTAGAATATAGAGAGATAGAGATAGAAGGCAGAGAAATAAATAGATATGAGAGAGATAAAGATGATGAGAGAGAGATGAGAGAGGGGGAGGGAGAGGGAGAGGGAGAGAGGGTGAGCACAACATGGGAGAAAGAACCCTAACCTCACAGGGTGACTCAGTTTATCCTGAGTACTGAACCTTGCAAAATGAGACTATAGAGAATAGACTTAATAATTTAAATGGAGAGAAAGAAAAAGGAGGGCAGGAATCTAAGGAAGTACAAGTCTTACAGAAAGTTGTATTTTCTTTACATTCCTAAAACTGGGTATCTCAGGATTTCATTTTGTGGCTTTTAATATCTGACTGGCCAACTCAAAATGTTGGGCTTTTTTAAACTTATTTTTATTTTATTCCAAAAAAGATAAAATACAAAACTCCCAACATTTTTAATAGACATAAACAACAACAACAAAAAAAACCACAAAACAAAGACATTAAACAAGTGTATTAAAAAAGTTGTATTTAATGGGAGGGTACCATTATTTGACAGTAGAAACCTCATTCATAGTAAAACATCTAGTTATGTCTTTAGTGGCTGAAAAATGCAATGCCACTGAAAGATTCCCAGGACTATAATGGTACACCATAACCAATCTCTCTTTTTAAAAAAAATAAACTTTATTGGTTTTTAAAACATAAATCACATAATAGTTGATTAACAGTGTGTTTGCCTGGCTTACATTTACAAAGGAAAATCATCAACAATTAATATCTATAATCCATAATCCACGTATTCACACAAATGTTTCTTTTTTCTTTTTTCCATATATATTCTCTCTGATAGTTCCCGTCATCAATATTCTTAATTTTCACTTTAATATTTACATATTTTCCCTTTAATCAGTATCATGCTTAACTTTGCTGGTATTAGGGGAGCTAAAAAGGGTTAGATCTGGTTAGTTTTGGGATGGGAAATTAGGAAATACCAGGCTTATAGGTTAAGGGTGCATGCCCATTTTGGTAGTAAGTCATGATAGTTGTTCAGAGAAGTGCCCCCTTTCCCCATTGCAGTTGTTAAACAGAGCAAGGGGTGCCTCAAGGGTGAGGGGATCCTTGGGAGGTCTAGCACAGGCTCAGCCTGCACTCCATCACCTCCCTAGCCGGGGTCAAATGGGGTGAGATGGGAGGGGGAAGATAGGTGAGGAGGGGTGCCAGAGCATCCTTGCAGTCAGGCATAAGGTCAAGCAGATTGCCAAGCACCCACATTTTGTTCATGTGATATATGGGCTGCTACAGCAGCCATAAAATTGGACAGGAGTCATAAGTCCCTTTCTTCAGCTCAGTCATAATTTTGAACAATCACTGAATGAACAGTCATAAGTTGAGAACTACCTGTGCTGCCTGCTCACACACCCATACACCACTGGAGAAGTTTTTATTGAGTAATAAAAGCCTAAATTTGTAATCTCCAAAAGTTGCTAGAGTCCATACATGCCCCAATGAGTCTGAATGATGGCTCCAGGGAGTTAAGAGAAGGGAACAGTCTCTGTTCAGCCAAGCCCACCCACCCCCAAAGTCTAACTTCAATCACTAGGCAAGTCCAAGGGAAAGTGAAAAGTAGCTCCCCTAACGAGATCAGGTAAAATCCACAATCCAGAGTAAATCCACAAGGCAAGGCATGAAAGTCAAGGCACGGTCGAAGGTTTGAGATTGCAAGTTCAAGGCAAGAATCCAGAAAACACACAGAAGGGCAACCGAACACATTGTTCCAGCATTGTTTCCCTTTTTTGGCCTGTTTAAATAGCCAGTGCTGTTGCTACCCATTGCAAGGAGTGAGGCTGCTGCCTTGTAAGTAGTTGGGCAGACCGGCGTTGCTCCTGTCTCTTCTTGGCCCTGCATGTTCATAGATTGGGAAGAGAGGGTGGCTCCTCCTCCTTATCTGTGCTGGCCACTGGCAGCTGTGCTTGCACCCTGCCCAAAGCCTCAGGGCTAANGCACCCAGGCACAAAACCACTTGCAACTTTCGTAGATAATTTTCAGTTAATAGCTTGGAAAGCCCCATTGCTTTGGTCCTTTATTATACTTGACAGGTTTATATAGCAAAACCTTGCAGAAAAATAAGGAGGCTGGAATCATAGGGCGAGAAGGGATTTGACTCTTTATCTCCCTGTTATATTGCGCTAACCACCATCTAAGTAAAATCATAGAAATGTCATGCTATTCTATATTCATTTTTTTGCATGCTGGATTAATTAGTACGACTTAAAGAGTAATATCCCATACAAATAGAGTTAACTTGATATATTTATTTACCTGTGATTATCCCAACATCGGGAAAACTGCTTTCAGGCTTGATCTGTAAAGTAATTGTGAAGGTTAAGTATAAGAGCCAGTTTGGTCTCGTTGTTAAGGCATCAGACTAGAAAGTGAGAGACCATGAATTTTACTCCTGCCTTAGCCATGAAAGCCAGCTGGGTGATCTTGGGCCCAATTCATTATGGAGAAAATAAGAGGAGAAAGATGTATTGGATATGTTCCCGGTCTTGAGTTATTTGTGAAAATAAGAAAGGTGAAATACATTCATACATACATACATACATACATACATACATACATACATACATACATACATACATAGTATTGAGTCTTTGTTCTAGAATCTTGCCATCTAGATTTCTACTGTTGCTCATGTAAATAAAAGAATACTGAGTCAGATACAGAAAATTTCCAAGAAGAAATATTTGAACACAAGCCAATAAAACTAAAAAGGATTATGGAAAGTAAAAGAGAACATTTAATGAGATAGAAAGCAACCTATATCCTTTATCCAGACTCTAGTATTTTTACACAGTATCTATGGAACTCAAGGCCAGGAAAAATTATAAAATGTGGGGTCATGTATTTCTTGCTTTACCTAATAGACATCTGAAAAAATGAAAGAAATGTTGCTGCAGAAGACCCTATGTAGTTATTCCAGAAATTTACATGTGAGCTATTACAGGAAAAATATATATGAATAAAGTTGTTTGCAATTAGCATATTCTATGACTTGGGAGAGAAAATGTACTACTTTTAGGCTTATGGATATCTATCAAAAACAAGACCCAAACTATTGAATATTGGACAAAGACTATAAAAGTCTTGCAACAGAACTGAAGTCAGTTCTGTTGCAAGTAATGGGTACCTCAGATTTTTCCCACCTGTAGATTGTTTAGTTATAGCTGTTGAATACATTTCTTTACCAGCTTTTGATATAAGCTTGCACCAGTGATTTCATTATATAGATGCTGGCTATGGTAATTTTTGAGATCTTTTGTTACAAGATTTGGCTCTTAGTAGTATAATAATATTTTAATACAGAAATAAACTTTTTATCTCACTTTATTGTTAAAATGCTCATTATACATTCAAGGGAGAATGGATTATATCCAAATACTCCTTGGCATAATTACAAAAATTGGGACAAGAACTTCCATTGCTAAATGATGAGGTTGTTAAGTAAGTCTGATTTTACTACCTTATTTTCCCGTGGTCATTAACTGAATCACACATTTAAGTGAAACCAGCTTCCTCCATTGACTTTGCTTGGCAGAGGCCCCCTGGAAAGGTTGCAAATAGCAATCACATGACCTCAAGATGCTGCAACTATCATAAATACATGCCAGTTTGGTTTTTTTTTAGAAAATTTTATTTATTTTTCCATCATAAAAAAAACAATCATAAGTAATCACAATAAACAATCAAAAACCCCCCACCCCACCCCCCGACTTCCCAAACCTAATCCCAGGATAATATTCATATAAAAGTAAACAAATACTAATATCTCTAACTCCACATAATATCTTAATCTACAAGAAAGGATAGAAATAAACAACCTTAAAAAAAATATCTAAAAACCTAAATTATATTCTACCACTCTATGTTTCTTTTGAATATAAACAATCCATCTTCTCCATATTGATAAAAATTGTTCATTCGAATGGTTCTTCAGGTAAGCCGAAATCTTTGCCATTTCAGCAAGATACGAAACTTTCAATCTCCAGTCTCCCATCGTAGGCAGAATTGGGCTCTTCCAATTTTGGGCTA